>NW_005871435.1:479666-608642 GCF_000147115.1 Myotis lucifugus | reverse complement strand
CCAGCCTGCGGAAGTCCTCCCCGGTCGGGGGCTCAGAGGACTTTACAAGAATCGGCTAACCGGGTGCCGAGCTCAGAGGTGTAGCGGCTGCGGCTGTGGCCCCGGAGACCCATCAGGTCAGTGTCCCGCTCATTGAAAGGAGGCTGTGCTCCGCGAATTGCCCGGAGACCCCAAGACTTGAGACGCCAGTCCTCACACCCTAACAGCTCCCGCCGGTAGGCAGGCTCGCAGTCCAGCCCCCAAGCCCCGGTCCTTCAGCGGTTCTCAACCTGTGGCTCGCGACCCCTTTGGGGGTTGAACGACCCTTTCACAGAGGTCGCCTAAGACCATCGGAAAACACATATATAATTACATATTGTTTTTGTGATTAATCACTGTGCTTTAATTATGTTCAATTTGTAACAATGAAATTGGGGGTCACCACAACATGAGGAGCTGTATTAAAGGGTCGCGGCATTAGGAAGGTTGAGAACCACTGATAGTGGCTCACTAGGGCTCTGTTCCCCGAGGCTGTGCTGCCCGAGAGTGATTCTGGTCCACTTTGTTTGTCTTAGAGAGGACGAGAGACATTGATTTGCATTGATTTGTTGTTCCACTCAGTTCTGCTTTCACTGTTTGATTCTCTCCCTTCCCCCCCGCCCCCCACTCCCCCCTCTGGTGGATTCTTGTATGTGCCCCGATGGGGGATGGAACCCGAAACCTTGGGGTAAGAGGAAGCTCTAACCAACTGAGCTACGGGCCAGGGCTCTGGTCCACTTTTGCACATGACTGTCTAGGAGCCAGAAGGAATCCTTAGGACTGGGGTGTAGGGAGGGGATGCTGGGCGGCGGGACCTCTGCTTGGCTCCTGCGGGTTCATCTGCACCCATCCTGACCTCAGAGCGGAGTCTCTAGGAGGAAATGGGTGCGGTGGCTCAGGGGAAAGGAGGCGAGGCCTTGCTGCCACGGTGGGGAAACTGAAACTGATTCCGCTGAAGTCTGCGCGGAGGCGCGATCCCTGTGGCCAGAAGAGGAGGGAAGATGAGCAGCTAAGAACAGCGGTCAGAAGTGTTCTTTTTAGAAACTTGTTTTTGATTTATTTCTACAATTTACCTTGGATTTCTACCTAGATATTATGTCTGAAAATAATGATAATTTGGTCTCAGTCTTATAAATTTTCTTTCTTTTCTTATCCTATTGTATTGTTAGGGCCTCCAATATAGTTTTTTTTCTTATCTTTATTGCTGAGAGTATTACAGATGTCCTCCTCTTTTCACCCCCTTGTTCCCCTCCACCCGGTTCCCAGGCCTTCACCACACAACACTCTTCAACTCATTTGTTTAAGTAAGAAAATGAGTGCCCTGACCCAGTAGCTCAGTTGGTTAGAGCGTGGTCCCAATATGCCAAGGTTGTGGGTTCAATATCCCATCAAAGCACATACAACCAATGAATGCATAAATAAGTGATACAACAAATCAACGTTTTTCCCTCTCTCTCAAATCAATCAATAATTTTTTTTAAATGAGCAATCACAGATTTTAGTACTTTCTTGCCACTGGAAGAAGACTGAAATGTGATGATCTGCTCCTGGCCCGATTATGAAAATTCTGAGGTGTTTGTGCCTATCAGAAAACAGAAATCAATTTCAATATTATTGTCATGGCAAGAGGACATTAAGTAAGCAACCATTCATAGTTATAGTATTTGTCAAGGCTATTAGACATTTCACAGGCCAGAGCAACAGTTTCTGAAGATCAAGGGTCTTGGGGGATTCCTCTGCTAGAAAAACAAAATCTACAAAGGCAACTTTATGAAATGGAATACTTTCTGCTTTTATGTACCGGAAGGAAGAGAGATTTTCTCTTCTGTTGCTGATGTAATTTTCACTGGCAGTTAGGATGATCTGTTTTTCACACGAAGATTTCCATGGAGATGGGACTTTGCAGAACTGAGAAGTGTAAATTTCCAATATGTAAGGGAAAGGGCAGGATGGGGTGGTGGTTATTATCAAATGAACATGGGGACACACAAAAGTCTCCATCTGGACTATGCAGAATTGGGGTCTCTATGACACTAATCCTATCACAAATACACTCCTAGCAGGCTACTGAGCTCATTATATTATAGTAACACTAGAGGCCCAGTGCACAAAATTCGTGCACGGGTAAGGTCCCTAGGCCTGGTCAGTGATCTGGGCGGTTGGGGCCTTCCGGCTGCCACCCAGGGCCTTCCTTTGTTCTGCACTGCCCCTTGGTGGTCAGCACACGTCAAAGCGAGCAATCGAACTCCCAGTCTCCCAGTCGAACTCCTGCGGGGACACTGCATATTAGCCTTTTATATATATATGGATACTTTTAACTTATTTTTTCATAATCATGCATCTGTGTAGTTTTTTTAATTATTATTTTTATTTATTTTTAAAAGTATATTTTATTGATTTTCTACAGAGAGGAAGGGAGAAGGACAGAGCCAGAACCATCGACGAGAGAGGAATATCGATCAGCCGCCTTCTACACCCCCCCGACCAGGGACTTGCCCGCAACCAAGGTACATGCCCCTGACCAGAACTGAATCCGGAACCCTTCAGTCTGCAGGTCGACGCTGTATCCACTGAGCCAAACAGGTCAGGGCCATCTGTGTAGTTTTTAATAGCATTATGGGGGTATTTTTGACAGGTGGTAAACTGCACATACTTAAAATGTACAATTTGATAAATTTTGATGTAGTTGTGGAAGGTGGCGAGTACCAGAGTTTACCTATGCTGCTATCTTGAGTGTTGTGAACATGCATTCACAGGTCTTTGTATGGACATATGTTTTCATTTCTCTTGGGTAAATACTTAAAAGTAGAATATCTGGGTCATATGGTAAGTGTATGCAACTACCAAACTCTTTTCCAAAATGGTTGTACTGTATGTGCCTACCAGGATCGTATGGAAGTTCCCTTTCCTCCACATCCTCACCAACACCTGGTTGGCTCATCATTTTAGTCATTCTAATAGGTGTACAATGTTATCTCATTGTAGTTTTATTTAATTGTTTTTTTTTGTGTGTGTTTTTTTGTTTGTTTTTGAGAGAGAGAGAGGAAGGAGAGGGACAGAGAGCTAGAAACATTGATGAGAGAGACACATTGTTGATCAGCTGCCTCCTGCCCCCTACTGGGGATTGAGACCACAACCAGGGCATGTACCCTAACTGGGAATTGAACTATGACCTCTTGGCTCCTGGGTCGGCGCTCAAACAGAGCCACACCGCTGGGCCTCATTTGGCATTTCCCTAATGACTAGTGATGCTGAACATCATTTTATGTACTTATTTTTGTTCTCTATATACATTCTTTGGGGAAGCATCTGTTCAAATCTCTTATCCATTTTTAAGTTGGTTATTCTTATATTATTGCCTTTCAAGAGTTCTATATAGAAGTTAGAAAGCTACAAGTTCTTTATCACATACATCATGTGCAAATATTTCTTCCAGTCAGGGGCTTGTATTTTCATTTCCTTAACAGTGTCTTTCAGTAAGGAGACTTTCTCAAAGTCCAATATAATAATTTTTTTATTGTGCATTTCATGTCACCTCTAAGAAATGTTTGCTGAACCCAAGGTAAACATATTTTCTCCTGTGTTTTCCTCCTAAGTTTTGAGGTTGAGAGACTGAATATACAAAGGGACACTGGCCAGATAAGTAAACACAGAACTCTGACCCACAACCTCTGTAACAAATAGCTGGAAGCCAAACCACAACCCCCGTGGCAACTGGCTCAAAGTGGCCAGGACTTGGTCAGTAACTGCCCGCTTCCCTAATTTTTGTCCCCCACTACCAATTTAGAACCAACCAAAGAAAGAAATAGGCTTCCAAACCAGTCACATAAGATGCCCTGCGTTTACTGAGTCCACATTCAGCTTCCCTAGAATAACAACCTCAAAACAGAGCACATGGAAGGAAGCATGGAACAGAATTTGGAATCTTGGAGGGAAAGCAGGGGAGGGTGGGTGGGTGGAGGCAATCAACCAAGGACTTTGTATGCATATATGCATGGCCCATGGACACAGATAATGGGGCGGGAGGCGGGGCAGGGGTGGGCTGCAGGGGGTCAATGGGGGAAAAATTCTTCAACAATAAAGAGTTATTTTAAAACACACACACAAAAGCCAACAAGCAAAGACAGAGCATTCCTGAGCCTTCCCTTTTTTAACTATACCATAAAGCTTTCCCATTCCTCTGCCACCGCAAGTGATGGTGGCTCTTTTCCTAAACACAGTGAGCAATGAATTAATAGACTCTGCATGGTCTCCTTTGGGCAGTCTTCATTTATTTCCACAGGGTTTTAGGTTCTACATTTTGGTCTAAGACATCTTTGAGTACTTTTGTAAGTGGTGGAAAATATGAATTGAAGTTCATTTCTTTTGTAGATGGATATCCAATTGTTCTAGTCCTACTTGTTGAAACAATTATATTTTCTCCACTTTGCACCTTTGTTGTTTATATATTTGATGCCTAATTTTATTCCATGGACGTATTTTTCATCTTTATACCAATTCTATAATATCTTGGTTACTGTAATTGTATAAAAAGGCTTAAAATCAGTTAATGTCAGTACTCTGATTTTAAAAGAGATATGTTTAAAAAGTATATATTTATTATATATATATAAATTACATATAATTTATATATAAATTATATATTTAATGTATTTAGTGTAATTTATATATCTATATAAATTTACCCATAAATATATAATTTATTCATGTAGTTATCATTTCCAATGTTCTCCACTGCTTTGTGCATATGCGTTTTCCAACTGGTATCATTTTCCTCCTGCCTAAAGACTTTCTTTTATGTTTTTTGTATTGCAGTTCTACTGCTAATGAATTATTTCACCTTCATTTTTGTATTAAATTTTAAAAATTCAGGTGAAATTTGTATAACATTAAATTAACCATTTTAAAGTGAACAAGTCAGCAGCATTTAGTACATTCACCATGATATGCAACCACCACTCCTGTCAAGCTTCAAAACATTTTCATCCCTCCCAAATAAAATCCCATTAAGCAGTTCCTCCCTATTCCTCATTTCCCCTAGCCTCTGGCAACCACCAATCTTCTTTCTGATTCAATGATTTTATCAATTTTGAGTATTTCTCATCAAAGGAATTATATGTGACTGTCTTAGTTTGGGTTACTGTAATAAAAGTATCATAAATAGAGTGGCTTAAACAACACACATTTATTTATCACAGCCGTGGAGGCTGGGAAGTCCAAGATCAAGGTGCCAGCAGATCCTGTGTCTGGTGAGGGCTCTCTTCCTGGTTTGCAGACGGCTGCCTTCTCCTTGTATCCTCCTATGGTGAAGAGAGCAGAGAGAGAAATAAGCTCTCTGGTGTCTCTTCTTTATAACGGTACTACTCCCATCACAAGGGCTCCACTCTCATGACCTAATTACTCCCTACAAGCCCCACATCCTAATACCATCCCAGTGGAGGTTAGGGAGGTTTCAACATATGACTTCTATGGGACATAAACATACAGTCCATAAAGTAACCTTTTGTGTCAGGCTCTTTCACTTGGTATAGTGTTCATCCACGTTGAAGCAAGTATCAATACTTTATTCCTTTTTGTGGCTGGAGGATATGCTGTTGTGTGAATAGAGCCCGTTTGTTCACCCACGTGTCTGTTGATACACATTTGAGTTGTTTCCACCTTTTGGCTATTGTGAACAGTGCTGCTGTGAACATTCATGACTTATTTGAGTTTCAAGGATTCATTTGATTGCCCATTTTCAATTCTGTGTAGGATATACTTAGGAGTGGAATTGCTGGATCATATGGTAATTCTATGTTTAGCTTTTTGAACAACTTTCAAACTATATTCCACAATGGCTGCAATGTTTTGTATTCCTACCAGCAATGTGTGTGGATTCCAATTTCTGTACATCAAGCATGTCAAACTTGCAGCCAGCATGTGGCCCGCCGGCTGCGAGTTTGACATACTTATTCTACATCCTCACCAACACTTGTTTTTGTTTTTTTACTACTACTATTATTATTACTAGTGGCCCGGTGCATGAAATTCATGCAGGGGGCGGGGGGTGTCCCTCAGCCTGGCCTGCATCCTCTCCAATCTGGGACCCCTCAGGGGATGTCTGACTGCTCTCTTGCATTCTGGGACCACTGGCTCCTAACAGCTCACCTGCCTGCCTGCCTGATCGCCCCTAACCACTCTGCCTGCCAGCCTGCTCATCCCCAACTGCCCCCCGCCAACCTGCTCGCCCCCAACTGCCCCCCCACCAGCCTGATCACCCCCAACTGTTCTCCCCTCCTGGCCTGATCACCCCTAACCGCCTCTGCCTCGGCCCCACCATCATGGCTTTGTCCAGAAGGTCTCCTGGCCTAATTAGCATATTACCCTTTTATTAGTAAAGATTACTACTATCCAAGTAGATGTGAAGCGATGTCTCATTATCCTTTTTAAAAAATATGTTTTTATTGATTTTAGAGAGAGGAAGGAAGAGGGAGAGAGAGAGAGAAACATTGATGATGAGAGAGAAACATCAACATCGATCAGCTGCCTGCACACTCCCTACTGGGAATTGAGCCCACAGCCTGGGCATGTGCCCTGACTGGGAATCGAACCGGTGACCAAGTACCAAGAACAACAATAAATATCGAAGACATATTTTGACCATGAAATCTTTCCAGTTGCATTGCAGCTCTTATCTATGTGTATTTTTACGATGCTTCCTGCTTTCTGCAGGTGCCTTGAGAGATGTTGTCATTTAGAGAACTTGGCAGAAACTGTTACTAAAATCATAGCATAAAAATAGCTGCTTGATCAATTCTGTGGTGGCCATGGACTCCCAGCAGACTTAGTTCCTCAACCTGTTGTACACCCTTCATGTATGAGTCTGGCCTCAAGCTCCGTGGAAATAAATTACGTAATCCACTTTAGAAGAGTGCCCTTAAACGGTCAATTCCCTACTGCCCCTATTTGTATCCTGTTCTAATGGTTCTATCTTCCTGTTTTTTTAGGAGAACATTTCAGGGTAAGAATAGGAAAAGTGCTTAGAAGATGAGTCTCAAGACTGATTTGGAAACGAACTTTGCTGAGTGTGTTTTAAATGCAGGAAAAGTCATCCTTGGGGAGAAGCAAAGGAATGAAATGGACCCTCACCTGCAGAAAGAACAGAGTCAAAGCATCCTGCATGCAATATGTGCTCTGCTGAATTCTGGTGGAGGAGTGATCAAGATTGAGATTGCGAATGAAGACTACGATTATAGGAGCCATGGAGTAGGATTGGAATGGCCTTCAACGTTCAAAGGCTATTTAGATGAGATGCAACAGGAAGACCAAAACCTCTTTTTCATTTTTGTGAAATCGTGGAATGCAAAGGCCTCTGGGGTACGGCTTGCTACTTTGTCCTCCAATTTGTACGAGAGACATAAAACGTCTACTAAGGAGATGACGTCTGAGGAAGCACTGGCATTCCTCAAAGGGGAGACTCGGCCTCTTAGCAATACTCATGCTTCCAGTTTAAGCCCACAGAATATTCAGGATTGTGTACAAAGCGAAGATGACATAAAGGCCTCCGCTGCTGCTTTATTTGCTAGAAATGACCTCCAGTACTTGGAAGAGCTCAGTTTTACTCAGTCCACTCATGTTGAATTTAAAATGTTCTCAGAAGAGGAATTGCAACACTTTGAGAAGAATCTCTCCAGATGTGTGTCTGCATTTGCAAACACCGAAGGGGGGTACATATTTTTGGGGGTGAATGAAAAGACCCGTCAAGTTGTTGGATATGAAAAAAAGAAAACAAATCTCATCACCTTCAGGAACTCCATTGGTCGCTGTATTAGGAAGCTACCTGTCCATCATTTCTGTACCCAGAGGTGTGAGATAAAATATGCCATCAAATTCCTTGAAGTAAAAAATCAGCGGGCCCTCCATGGATATGTCTGTGCAGTCAAGGTGGAGCCATTCTGCTGTGCCGTGTTTGCCAAAGAGCCTAGTGCCTGGCAGGTGAAGGACAACCGGGTGGTACGGCTGGCCACCAAGGAATGGGCAACTCGGATGATAGAAGCCGACCCAGGTCAGACAATAACTGTAATGTTGGGTGGGGGGTTGGAGGGGGGAGAGGGAGGTATTGCTTTGAAATTGTGGGAAAGAGAGGTACTCTCTGAGTTGCAGATATCTGATTTATTAATTCCTATAGATGCAGTTGGTGGGCACTGCCCTTCCTTCCCTCTGCCCATCTGAAATATCCTGCGTGCACAGATGCCCTGGGCTAATTGACCCACTAGACCAGTGATGGTGAACCTTTTGAGCTCGGCGTGTCAGCATTTTGAAAAACCCTAACTTAACTCTGGTGCCGTGTCACATATAGAAATTTTTTGATATTTGCAAACATAGTAAAACAAAGACTTATATTTTTGATATTTATTTTATATATTTAAATGCCATTTAACAAAGAAAAATCAACCAAAAAAATGAGTTCGCGTGTCACCTCTGACACGCGTGTCATAGGTTCGCCATCACTGCACTAGACGGTGGTACAGGGGGCTGTTTGACCTAGTCATTTCTATCTTCATTTCCTTTCTTATGTTCACATTCAAGTCTCTTCTTTTCCTTTCTGATTGTAAATTCACATTTGATTATTCAGGAAATTCCTTTTCACATGTCCTCTTTAATTTATTGCCACTTCCTTCCCGTTATGGATGGTTCCCTGGATTAAATGTTCTGCCTTTCTTATTGCCCCACTTCTATTTCTGAGCTAAAAGATGACCAAACTGCCCTGGCCCCTGTGGTTCAGTTAGTTGGAACATTGTCTGGTACACTGAAAGGTTGCAAGTTCGAATCCCCATCAGGGCACATACCCAGGTTGTGGGTTTGATTCCCTTGTGGGAGGCAATGATCAATGTTTCACTCTCACATCAATGTTTCTCTCTCTCCTTCTGCCTCTCTCTCTCTCTCTCTCTCTCTCTCTCTCTCTCTCTTCCTCCCTCCCTCCCTCCCTCCTTCCCCTCTCTCACCAATAAAAAGCATGTCCTTGGGTGAGGATTAAAGACAATTAAAAGTTGACCAAGCCATGGCTGTCCTTCTCCTTTTCTCCTTTTCCTTTTTGAGAGCCAATATGTGATATTCACCAGTCCCCTTGCCACCCCAAGAGATCAGTAGGTTTTTCTGAGCTGACTTCAGATGTAAATCAAGTATCTGTGGGCCAAGACTTTGAGTTCTAAGACTAAGTGAAAGGCTCTGCAACACAGCGCAACTCTAAGTTAGAGTTCAGCCTTTTTGCATATTAAACCCTTGGTTTTTGTTTCCTAAGATCTTTCCAGACTTTCTGACATGGTCCTTCAGCTGAGTGTGTCAGCTACCACACCCCAAAGCAGGAGCGTGTGCACTCATAAGAATTTGGAATGTCTGGAAGAACTGCAAAAACGCCACTTTCCAGGTAATTCATTATCAGTGGTTGCTTTGGAACAGGTCGGTTATGCATCCATATGGAAAAAAATAGAATTGGACTCTCATTTTATGTTATAGAAAAAAATCAATTCCAGAAGATTTAGGGAAATAAATGTCAGAAACAAACCTTTCAAACTCTTATTAGAAAATGTACATGAACAATTTAGTGTTGTTCAGATAAGAAAGAATTTCTTAAACCAGACACAAAAGAATTAAACTTAAACAAAAAGACTAATAAATTTTGCTATATCAAAATTAAGAACTTATGTTCCTCAAAAGAGTGAAAAGATTTAACTACAATTTTGAAAGACATTTACAATCCAGGTAGCTGTCAAAGAATTGGTATCAAGAATATAGAAAGAACTTACATAATTTTTCAAAAGAACAAACAAGCCAATAGAAAAATGGGAAATAGTTATAAAGATGAATTTCTCAGAAAAGAAGACACATATGCCCGATACAGTTATGAAGAGATGCTCAACACATAGCAGGTATTGGAGAAGTTGTAGGTAATCAGGATCTTTTTTACATTGCTGCTTGGAATTTAAATTGGCCAAATCCCTTTGGAAAGCAAATTTGATATTATCTTGTATAATTGGTTATTTGCATACTCTATCATTCAGCAATTCTTTCTAGTTTCTAAAGAAAAATGTGTGCATACACATCAGTAAATACATATAATTGAAGATTTACCAATATCTCATAGTGTTTGTAAGTTCACTGTTTGCAATAGCACCAAATAGGAAACAACCAAATTATCTATTGTCAGAATAATGCATAAATATACTGTACTGTATTCACATAATGGAATATTATTATTCAGTAGCAAAATGAATACACTATAGCTGTATGCAAACACAGGGCTAAATCTGAGTAATGCACATGTACGTCTTGTATGAATTAACTCACAGATTTACCCAGTTCTTTTATTGATTATACTAGAGGCTCGGTGCACAAAAATTCGTGCACTGGGGGGGGGGGGGAAGGGGTCCCTCAGCCTGGCCTGTGCCCTCTCACAGTCTAGGACCCCTTGGGGGAGTCCACCTTCCGGCTTAGGCCCAATCCCCCAGGGATTGGGCCTAAGTTGGCAGTCAAACATCCCTCTAGCAGCCCAGGAGCCCTCGGGGGATGTCCGACTAATGGCTAAGGCCCACTCCCCACGGGGAGCGGGCCTAAGCCATTAATTGGACATCCTTAGCGCTGCCTTGGAGGCGGGAGAAGCTCCCATCGCCACTACTGCTGCACTGGCCAGCCATGAGCTGGCTTCTGGCTGAGCGGAGCCCCCCCTGTTGAAGTGCACTGACCACCAGGGGCAGCTCCTGCGCTGAGCATCTGCCCCCTGGTGGTCAGTGCACATCATAGTGACTGGTTGTTCCCAGTCGTTCTGCAGTTAGGGTCAATTTGCTGCATAGTGCCCTTTTATTGGCCTATCTAATAAAAGAGTAATATGCAAATTAACCATCACTCAGAAACAAACGGCACCCATAGCCACAAGATGACGGCGCCCAGTCCTCTCAGTCCCGCTGGAGTCCTCCAGTCCTGGGGGCGGCTGCTGAGAGCAGGGCCTGCTTGGCCATCTCCACGGCGACCAGGAGCAGCCAAGCGGGCCCTGCAGACAGCAGAGAACCACGAGGAGCGGGTCTCAGCCATCAGTAGGACATCCCCTGAGGGGCTCCCGGGATTGGAGAGGGTGCAGGTTGGGCTGAGGGACCCCCCGCAGGCCCCCCCCCCCACGAATTTTTATGCACTGGGCCTCTAGTCTATATACATAAAAGGTAATATGCAAAGTGTCCCCGAAGGATTTTGACTGTTAGCCCTGATCGCCGGCCAGGCCTAGGGACCCTAGCCGTTGCACGAATTTCGTGCACCGGGCCTCTAGTATAAGATAATATCTTATAGTATTCCTCAACACTGATGTTATTAAGTTTTAGCTGTTTTTATTGTGAAATATACTATATAAACAGAAAATACATAGAACAGCATTATTACTTAATAAATAATTATACAGTGAAACCTATGTAACCACTATATTTTAAAAAAATAGAACTTTGAAAACACTCCTGCTATCACTTCTTTAAACTTACAAGCTTAGGTGAACATTGCCAAATTGTAATTCAAAACATACCAGAATACACTTTCCCCAAATGATATTATCATGGCATTGTTCTTCTAGAAGAAGCTTAGTGTCATTTTGTTCCACAAAAAAGAAAAGGATAAAATGATATTATTTTGATGGCAATTACATAAAATTGGTAAATTAATTTAGGAAGAACTATCATTTTTACAACAGTACATTTTCTCTTAGTTGATCATGGAATGTTTGGCCATTTATTCAAGCGTTCTTTGACCATATTTTATCAAATTTAAGAAAATAATATTGCATTATTTTATTTATCACTAAAAATAAAGTCTTGTCCATTAAACTATAGGATATATCTTAATTTAAGAGATATTAAGCCCGGTCCAGGTAGCTCAGTAATTAGAGCATTGTCCTGATACGCCAAGGTTGTGGATTCAATCCCTGGTCGAACCACATACAAGAATCAACCAATGAATGAATAAATAAGTGGAACAGCAAGTCCCTCTCTCTCTCTCTCTCTCTCTCTCTCTCAAATCAATAAAAAATTTTCTTTCAGAATAAAAGTTATTAAAGTACATTTATAATTAGTGAAATATGGCATGTCTCTTAATAGTTTCAAAGTTTTATCCATATTGTTACCATATATGTTAAATTTTATTCCTAGAATGAGATCTTTATATGAAAATAATTTCTGATTGTGAATTGCTGGCATGTAGGAAAGCTCATAGTTTTAAATTATGCCATTTCCAAACATTTTACGTAATACTTTTATTAATGAAAAAGCAAAAGTAATTTTGAACTAACTTTTTTTATATTTATGTACACTATTTCTTTTACTTATTTCAGTTCATTGGCCAATAATTCCAGAATAATGTTAAATGGAAGTAGTAGTAGGAAGTACCTTTAGTTTAGTTCGCTTTTATAGAAAATAACACTAGTAATTCTGAGTCCAGACAAACTTTACTGGTGTGTCCAATTGCTTGCTAGACAGCTTGATGTTTAACAGGTATCCCAAGCTGAGCATTTCCAAAATCAATCTCCCACTCTGACAATCTTCTATTTCCTCTCTATACTCCGCATATTATTCTGTATTAAGTATTCTTTTAAAATTTTCTCTATCAATTGGAGAATTCATCCTCCACTCAGCTAAGCACAGAAATCTGAATTCATCCTTGTCTCTTCCCCTTATGTAGAATTAAAAAATCAAATTTTGTGTGTGTGTGTGTGTGTGTGTGTGTGTGTGTGTGTGTGTGTTTCTGAGAAGAGGATTCATAGTTTTGGTTAGATTCCAAATTTGGGCTCCTGACCCCAAAAGGTTTTATATACCTATAGGAAAAGCCAAACTTTAAAAAAAAAAAAAAACGCTTTAAAGAATTAATTTTATTTTATTTTATTTTTTTATTATTAATAATTTTTATTTCTTGAAGTATTACAAAGAGTATTACATATGTCTCCTTTTTTCTCCGCCTTGACATTCCCCCGGCCTCCCCTACCCCCTAGTGTCTTGTGTCCATTGGTTAAAAGAATAAATTTTTTTTAAATTACAAATGTGAAATGGACCTTTCTTTGTAAACAGATTAAGGGTTTTTAAATATGTATAATTTGTGTGCCCACAACAGTCAAGATACAGAACAATTCAATCACCAAAAAGTGGCTCCTGCCCTGGCCAGTGTGCTCAGTGGTTAGATTGTTGGGCTTGTGCAGGAAGGGTCATGGTTTTGATTTCCAATCAAGGGCAAGTACCTGGGTTGCAGGTGCAATCCCGGACCTGACTGGAGCACGTGCAAAAGGCAACCAATTGATGTGTCTCTCTCACACCGATGTTTCTCTCTCTTCCTCTCCCTCCCTCCCTTCCACTCTTTCTAAAAAAAATCAATGGAAAAAAATCTTCTCAGGTAAGGATTAACAACAGCAAAAAGGCTCCTTCATGTTTCCCATTTGTAGTAAAAATCTCCAACCCCTAACTCCTAGCAGCCATTGATCTGTTCTCCATTCCTATAGTTTTGCCTTTCACAGAGTGCCATGTAGGTGAAGTTAACATAGTATATAACATTTGCCAGGTTCCCCCCCCACCAGATTTGTGGAGTTATAACTGATAACAGGATGTATAAGGTGTGTAGCATAATGATTTCATACACCTATGTATTGTGAAATGATTACCACAATAAGATTAATTAACCATTTGTGTGTGTGTGTGTTGAAAATATCTAAGATCTCTCTTAGCAACTTTCAAGTATATAATAATACAGTATTGTTAACTATAGTCAGCACCGCCAGGTATGAAAATGCACTATAATGCCTTCCCCTCTGTCTCCACTTTTTGCTTTTCGCTCTAGACGTCAGCAACACGATCTGCTTGGAGTTGCCGGAATGAGCCTTGCTGTTTCTTGCCTCCATGTACCCCTTTTGCCCATCTCTCTATTCTCCCTTCCTTCAACTGGCTGACTGTCAGTCATCCTGTAAGAAGCAGCTCAGGTGTCACCTTCTTCAGAAAGACTTTCATCTTCTCTTCTAAGCTGCACCCCTCCTTGGTGTTCACATAATGGGTTCCCGTTAATTTACTACTTTGTGTGACAATTATTGTTTGTCTCTGTCTATGCCCATTGTTTGTCAGTTCCGTTGGACTGGAATTGTTTTATCCTGTGTTACTAATGCAAACCTAGTACTAATACATGGTAGACCCAAGTGTGGATTGAATCTGTGACATAGAATGATGATGACTAGCTTGTCTGCGAATTCTCAAATTTATTCCAATTCTTTCCCTGTCTAGTATCATCAGACAGCGTGCTGTATGTTCCACAAAAACTCTACAAGGAACTCTTCTCGGAAAATGGAGGACTCAGAAGCTTAATAAATAAGGAAATGCGCCGTGTCTCTCAAGGAATATTGATTTTCTCTCGAAGCTGGGCTGTGGATGTGGGTTTGCAAGAGAAGCAGGAAGTCATCTGTGATGTTCTTCTGCTTTCCCAGAAAAAAATCCCAGTCCTCTACACCATCTTCAGAAAGGACGATGGCTGTTGGAAGGACTATACTATGAGAGTCGCCCGTACCTTAAAGCAGAAGCTGGTGAACACAGGTGGCTACACTGGAAAATTGTGCATCATTCCCAAGGCCTTCCTGCTGAATCCTGATAAAACAACAAAGGCCCTTCATGGTTCAGAATTGCCAAGTTACCCTGCGTCCTACTGCCGGATGACCACAGAGGACATGGAAGTTCTGTTGCAGTCCCTAGTGATAGTATTGTGTGGGTTCAGATCTTTGTTAAGTGAAGAGGTGGGCTGTGAGGTTTTGAATATACTCACAGATAAGCAATATGACGTGCTTTCAAAGAACCTTCGCAAGACCAGATTGCTGTTTGTGCATGGCTTACCTGGAACAGGGAAGACCATCTTGGCTTTTAAGATCATAGAAAAGATCAGGAATGTGTTTCACTGTCAACCAGGTGACATTCTTTACATCTGTGAGAACAAGCCCCTGCAAGAATTCGTGAGGTAGGTAGCCTGACTATATCCACTTTTTTTTTTTTTTAAGTAAGTTCGGCTGGTGTGGCTTTGAGTTTACATGCTAAGATTCATATTGTATTTACTATGTCGAGATGAGGTTAAGAGTAAAATTTACTTCCTTTTGTTGATCGGGGAAACTTAACTGTGTTTCTTACATTTTCAGCCACAAAAACATCTGCCAGGCAGTGACCCGAAAAACCTTCATGAACAAAAACTCAAACTTTGAAAAGATTCAACACATCGTCATCGATGAAGCTCAGAATTTCCGCACTGAAAATGGGGACTGGTATAAGAAGGCAAAAACCATCGCTCAGAGAGGAAAAGATGGCTCTGGAATTCTCTGGATCTTTCTGGACTACTTCCAGACCAGTCACACGGACTGCTGTGGCCTCCCCAAGCTCGGAGACCAGTACCCAAGAGAAGAGCTCGTCAGAGTGGTCCGCAATGCAGACCCAATAGCCAACTACCTACAAGAAATAATGCACGAAGTCAGAGAAAATCCACCACCTAACATCCCCTCCGAGTCCCTGAATATAGTCAGTGAAGCTGAATGGTCTCGAGGTGTTCCAGGCAACTTAGAGATGAGTAAGCACAAGGATATGGAGCAGATGGTAGATTATATAAGAGAAAAATGCCATTCACTTTTGAAGGCTGGATATTCCTGCAAGGATATTGCTGTGATTTGCAGCATAGCAAGTGATGTACACAAATATAAATCTAAGCTTCAAAGAGCAGTAAGGAAGAGAAAAAAGTCTCAGTCCAGTGAGAAATCTCAGTCCAGTGAGGAATCTCAGTCCAGTGAGGAACCTGATCTCTTATTTGTAGGAGATGCATCAGAGATCATGGGCAAGCACATTGTATTGGACAGTGTCCGTCGATTTTCAGGCCTGGAAAGAAACATCGTGTTTGGGATCAACCCAAGGGCAGCTGAGCCAGCTGTTTTGCACAATCTTATGCTCTGTCTGGCTTCCAGGGCAAGGAAACACCTGTATATTCTGAAGTTTTCCAACTGACAGGAAGATCCTAATCTAAGTAGCCCTCAACTCTGGTTAAGTGTGAAACTATGTGATTTAAACATTTAATCATCAAATATTTAATGAATACTCACTGTGAGCCAAGTGCTGGGGATTAGGGATAGGTTAGTAAACAAGACAGATAAGATTCACAGAGAGTAAACCAATTCAAATACAAGAAATTTCAGATAGTAGTAAAGGACACCAGAGTAGTAATTGGAGGGACCTGAGATGCAGACATTGTGTGTGTGTGTGTGTGTGTGTGTGTGTGTGTGTGTGTAGATAGGCAGGTAGATAGAAAGAGGGGTTGGTTATTTAGGATGGTCAGAGGAGTGCTCAGTGAGGGAAGTCATGAGAAAATCTCTGAGCTGTATGTGCCAGGCAGACTCAGATATTTCATTATTTTTAACACAGCCCTGGTGCAGAAATGCTTGACTATGACCTCCTGGGAGGGTATGAGGAATGGAAACAGGTAGTATGTCTGGGCTCTTATTGGCCAGGAATGATTGTAGCATGTTTCAAAATGTATGATCAGAAGGTACAAATTACATTTGTTGTTGTTGTTAATCCTTACCCAAGGGTATTCTTTCCATTGATTTTTAGAGAGAGTGGAAGGGAGGAAGGGGGAGAGAAAGAGAGAAACATCAATGTGAGAAACACATCAATTGGTTGCCTCCAGCACAAGCCCTGACCCAGGGGCCTGGGATTGACCGGGAATTGAACCTGAGACCCGTTGGTGTGTGGGCCAGTGCTCTAACCACTGAGCAAGCCAGTCAACACGCAAATTATAATTTTTTGAAAAACCACATGCATTACTTTATTATATCCCTTTTAATGGTGTTAGTATTTTTGAACACAATTTTTAAAAAAATTATGTGTTTCACACTTGAAATCTCAGCTCTTTAGCTCTGCCTGTAAAGAATCTTAGGTTACTACTCGAAGGTAAGGTTGCCACAGTTGCTCAGGAAGACATATTGTGTGTGTGTGTGTGTGTTTTAATATTTCAATTAACTTTTTAGAGAAAAAGAAAGGGAGAGGGAGAAAGAAAGAGAAACATAGATGTGAGAGCAGAATATCAATAGGCTACCTCCTGCACGCTCCCCTCTGGGGATTGAGCCCAAAACCCGGGCCTGTGCCCTGCCTGGGAATTGAACTAGCAATCTTACGGTGCACATCCAACCAACTGAGCCACACGGGCCAAGGCCATTTCTTTGTGGGCTTTTGTGTGTTTTTTCTTTTTTTAAATGTAAGAGTCCCTAAGAGGATGAATGTACTGAACTCAAGGTTACACTTTATTTTTCATTTAATTTAATAACCAATGAAATTGAAATAGCAATGTAAGAAGTATGAACTTGAAGCTAGCTAGCATTGGTTATTTCTGGCCGCTGGTCTCAATATTAAAAATTTTTAAAAAATATATTTTATTGATGTTTTACAGAGAGCAAGGGAGAGGGATAGAGAGTTAGAAACATCAATGAGATCAACTGCCTCCTGCACACCCCCTACTGGGGATGTGCCGGAAACCAAGGTACACGCCCTTGACCGGAATCGAACCTGGGACCCTTCAGTCCACAGGCTGACGCTCTATCCAGTGAGCCAAATCAGCTAGGGCACAATATTAAAATTTTAGAGACACGTCCATGGGGAAGCATGGAATTAATTTCTTGTGAAATGATTTGCAGCGAACGTGGAATAAATTGCACATCACTTACGATAGTATAGAAAGATACTTTTAAAATAAAATAAATATAAAAATTGACAATTCTTAATACAGAGCTAGATCAGTCAAGTTCATAGACTCTCTCTTTACCAATATCTAAAAGGAATAAAAAAAATTTAGTAAAACTACAGCCAAAAGTTTACCATCAAGAGAGAAGCAAAGAATGGAGCTCAACCTCATGACATAAACATTCAATAAATGTGTAGTGGCGGGTAGTATAGAAGGGTCCCTTGTCTCTTTCACCCCCTTCCTAGGCCATTAATTTTCATGTGATTGTTGCTATATTTAGGTTTTCATCTACCCTACTATTTGCTATTTTTCCATTTTTTTCTTTGTTTCTTTTTCCCCTGTTTTTTCTCTGCATCCTTTGACTTAATCGTACATTTTTAAAATAATTACATTTTATTTTCTTTATTGGCTTATTTGTTATAACATTTTGGTTTGTTATTTTAGTTGTAGCCCTAGGGTTCACAGTATATATCTTTTAAAAAATATTTTTAGTTACTTTTTTTAGAGAGAGAGGGAGAGAGAGAGAGAAATATCTGTGTGAAATTGATAGGCTGCCTCCTTGCACTCCCTTCACCCGGGATTGAGCCACAATGGAGGTATGTGCCCTGACCATGAATCAAACGGGCAACCTTTCGGTGCATGGCACAACCAACAGAGCCACACTGGCCAAGACCACAGTATACAGTATATAGTGTATCTTTAAACTTATCAGTCTACCTTCAAGTGTTATTATTCCACAACAGTACCAGTATACTTCCATCTTTTCTTTCCAAACCTTTGTGCTATTGTTGAGATATATTTTACTTCTGTGTATGTTATAAATACCATAATATGTTGATATTATTTTTGCTTTAAGCAGCCATTTATCTTTTAAAGAGATTTAAATACTATGAAAAAAATTCTTTATACTTACCTATGTAGGACCATTTCTGGTGATTTTTATTCCTTTGTGTAAATCTAGATTTCCATTTTGCATGATTTTCCTTCTGCTCAAAGGAATTGCTTTGACATTTCTAATACTGTAGGTCTGCTGCTGCTGCTGAATTCACTCAGCTTCTGCATGTATGAAACAAAGTCTTTATTTCACCTTTGTTATTGAAAGATAACTGCTGGGTGGAGGGCTAGGTTGATAGTTTAGTCTTTCAATGAGTTAAATATGTTGCTCCATTTTCTTCTGTCTTGTTTCTTTTCCAATGATAAATCTGCTGTCCTCCTCATCTTTGTACCTCTGCACATAATGTGTCATTTTTCTCTGATTACTTTGAAGATTTTCTCTTTTTTTATTATTGACTTAAGAAAAATAATTATGATGATCTTTGGTAATTAAGAAAATTTCTTATGGTTGAGGTTTTTAAGAGCTTCTTGCATCTGTGGGTAAATAGTTTCACCACATTTGGAAAAATTTCAGCCATTATTCCATCCAGTGTGTTTTGTGCACCCTTCTCCTCTTCAGGTTTGGAAACTTGGAATCTAGTCTCTTCTCCCCAGTCAAACTATCACTCAGGGTTGACAGTAAAATAATTAAATTTTCAGACTTGTAACAACTTGGGATTTTCTCTTACTCATTCATAGCCCATCCCTGAAATAATTGGTGAATAATGTACTTCAGTAAGAAAAAAATGAACTGGGAAGAAAGTAGTGGTTTCAAGAAAGAAGGTTGAACAAATAAAACAGTGAGATATAAGGTAAACCTATATGTTTTGTCAATTGGCAAATAATCTAATTGCCTTCCTATAGGCAAACTACATCTAGTTAGAAGATATCATAAAAGAAAAACACCCAGTAGTAATTCCAACAAAAAAGATAAACTAATATAGAATAACTACAGTAAGAAATGTACAAGTGAAACTGAAGAACACAAAAGGGAACTTGAACAGATAAAAAGCACAGTATGTTTTTGGATAAGAAGACTCAGAATCATAAATATATCCATTTTCACTAAGTTAATCTATAAATTCAATATCACCCAATAAAAATACCTACAGATCTTTCCCCAAAGCATCAAAATAATTTTAAAGTTTATTGAAAAATAAAAAGCATGAGCACCCAGGAAAAATCTAAAAAGGGGAAAACCTAAAAGGGGAGAAACCCGAGAGCATTAGCATTACCAAATGTTAGAACACAAAGCCACAATAATTACCACAATGTGGTTTTGTTACGTGGCAGGAATGGAACAGATTAGAATGTCCAAAAACAAATTCAAATATATGTGGGAATGTAGTATATGTTAAAGGTGGCTTTCAAATTTGTTGGGCAAAGATGGATTACTTCATAAGTGATTTTGAATGACTTGGGTACCTATCTGCAAAAAATTAGGCTTGGGATAATTTTATTAAAACTTGACACCGAAATAAATTCCAGGTGGATTCAATACTTAAATGTAAAAATACGGAGTGATGGAAGTACATGAAGCAAAAATAGGACATTCACTTTTTATGATCTCAGCATAGGGAAGGCCTAAATATAGTCCCCAATCAGAAACCATGAAAGAAAATATTGACTATTTTAAACAAAATTATCTTTGTCATAAGAACGCCATGCAAATAGGTCAAGAAACTAACAATACACTGGAAAAATATTTGCAACGAAAGTTATAGACAAATAGTTTACTCCTTATTTTAAAACAAGTTTCTAAAAATCAAAGAGAAAAATTCTAAGATCCCAAAAGAAAAATGGGCAATGGATGTGAGCAAGCAGAAGAACCCAGAAAAGGAATTTAAAAGAGTTTCTACACATATGGAATCTTTAGTCATAATATAGATGTAGCAACTAAAAACTACAACAATATATCACTCCTTTCCACTTATTAGATTGACAAAATCATTACATTCCAACTTAATGATTTTACTGTTTGGCAGGGGGGAAAGCACTTTTATACATTGCTATAAGTAGTACAACTTCTATCAAGAACAATCTACCAACATTTTAAATGCACATTTCCCTTTAGCTAACCATTCTTCTACATAATATGTTCAAAGGTGTGCAATGACTTCTGTACAGTTCATTGAACTTCACTTTATTTTTAATAGCAAAAGACTGCAAAATAGTAACTATCCCCCTCAATAGGTTGAATCGATTAACTTATGGCATATCAACACACTGTAATACTCTGAAGTATTGATGTGGGACCATCTTTATATAGTAGGGTGAAGAAGGCCATGTTTTAAAAATGTTTATCTTTGACTTATAGAACTGATATAGAGATGTCTTTGTAAACACATTAAATATTTTTGGAAGTGTACTAAAAACTGTTAATAGTGTTTGGCTCTAGGCAAGGGCAAATGAATGTGAGGGAACACAGATGAGAAAAAGACAGCTTTTGCTTTTTATGACTTTTGGATTTGGAACAGTGTAATTATCTTGGGTATGTACTGATGTGATTTTGCTATGTGTGTGTTTGTACTTGTTGATGTAATGGTTTTATGAATTACTTTCTTAGTTTTCTATTAATCCATACGCTGGGATAAGCCCTTCATGATCATAATGAATAATGATGTATAGTGAGTGAGGAGGGGTAAAATTTAAACAATACAAAAAGTTTAAAAAATTATGTATAATGCACCTTTGCTATATAGATTTTATAAGTGCTAATATTTTTTCATATTTGTTTCAACCTTTTACAAAAATAAAAGAAATAAAATACCTTATAGAAATTTGAATTTATTGTTTTCTCTTTCCTCTCTAATTTCTCTCCCCTTCCCCCAGCAGCAAAAACCACCATGGCTTTGGTGGGGACTGTTGCAGGCTACCTGATAATAGTTTTACACACACGCGCGCACACACACACACACACTCACACACACACACACACAGCGGCATCATTATTATCAGGAGTAGCATAGGATGAATTGAAGGTGGAGGACAAGGCACTGGGAAATCACGTGACTGGCATTTAGTTTCCCTTTTCTAAAAAAAAATGTTACTGTTGAAAGTATTACTTATGTTCCCCTTTCCACCACCACCACCCCCCATTGACCCCTTCTAGCCTGAGGCATTTAGTTCTATGGAGTAAACTCTCTTTCTGATGGCTCTGGAAAGAATAAGCAATAAAAAAATTGAGATTGTGGACAAAACTATTCAGCTGAGAAGATCCATGGAAAACCCAAAGGCCTTGATTGTGGGAGGCGTCCCTCATCCCCTGTAGTTGCAGGACAGACATGGCTGAGCACCATGCCAAAGGCCTGATTGTTGGGCTTGCTGAGATCAGTGCGAAACCGACAACCACACCAGGTCTCTTGCACTAAAGGGAAGGGCATGGGTGTGGAAGGAGTGAGACCTGAGACATGAAGTAAGGACGTTTGGGTAGGTGCGAGAACTCTGGACCCCCAAGTACCTTTAGAGGGACAGGTACCCCATGCCCAAGGGAAGCTGCCTTCCTGGGCAAAGAAGCATTCTGATAGGTGAATGGTTGCACTTGGGCCAGCTGCCTCACAGCCTGATGCTGATGCTCCTCAAGACTGAAACCCACCCCATAGTAAGAGTTAGATCCCTACATGGCCCAGAGGCGAAGACCTGTTCCCCAAGGAGGTGGCTTGTAGTCAAAAGAATTGCAGCGCCTCATAAATGTGTATTGACAGAGCCTGGGGAGCAGCTTTGGAAAAATATCCTAAAAGTGTTCAAAGAAGGAGGATGAAATAAAAGGCTTGATCTGCTTAAAATCGTAGACTCTCAGCTGGGATTGAATGTGTTGACATCGGAGTGTTTAATACTATGCTCGATTTGGCTAATTGGCTTTGGCTGATTGGTGCTTGGATTCAACCGCGGTCAAGAGTTAGTGAGTTTGACGGATCTCAGAGGGAAAGTGGAGGGAGGGAGAGATTAACCAAATAATTTATAAGCATATAAGCATAACCACTACAAAATGCTCTTTACAGGGCACGGTGCACTCACAGGGCTGCTTCTCATCGTAGCCCGTGCCAGACACTTAGTTTTACCCGGCGTAAATGCTGCAGCAGAAAACTAGACAAGAGGAAAGGAGGGTCTACATGTCTCCAACTTCAACCAACTCCCAACCAACCTGTTACAGTTGTCAGTGGCACTTGGCCGGGGGCTTTAACTAGACTGGGGAAAATCTCCTATCAGAGGTTAATTGTAACACTGTGCACCCCTAGGTTTGGAGGAAATTACACCTAGCACCATTTCCTTTCTGGGAGAAATGCCCAAATATCCAAACACCCAACCTTCAAAATGGAGGCAGTGAAGCAAGAGGAGAGAGTGTAGGTGGCGCTACTATGGCTCACTGAGAAGTCAGAGGAAAGAGGGCCTTGGGTACAAGTTCAGGGCATTCACCTGGGACTAGCTGCTGCTGCCCATTGCTCTCCTGGTTGCAAGTCTCATGGGGACCCTTAGAGTTTAGGAGATGCATGCCTGAGAGGGAGGAAAGGGTGTGGGATTGCTCCTGGGAGGGAGAGCATGCCTAGAACACTTTATATGTGGAATATTTCCCAATCCATTGTGAGAGAAAAATAAATCAGTAATAGATTCAAAAAAATGTCTTATATTCTGACACCATAAGCAAATGATTATATTTTCAAATGACTGTTCCCTGTTTCTCATAATGCTGACTCCTTGTAAGTCCCAGTTATTTTTTAACACTTTGTGTGGTGCGTTTTTGATATATTTTTATTGATTTCAGAGAGGAAGGGAGAGGGGGAGAGAGCTAGAAACATCAATGATGAGAATCATCAGTCTGCAGGCTGATCCTCTATCCACTGAGCCAAACCGGCCAGGGCTGTAAATCCCAATTCTTAATATTCCTAGTTGGTGCCTTTGATATCAGGGAACCTCTATTATGGGCCAATTTTTATATATATTTATTTATTTGTTAATCCTCACCTGAGGATATTTTTTCCATTGATTTTTAGAGAATGGAAGGGCAGTGGGGGAATTGGGCAGAGAGAGAGACATCAATGTGACATAGACACATTGATCGGTTGCCTCCTGCAGTGATGGCAACTCCAGTCCTCAGGATATTCCTCAACACATACTTCCTCCCAGTGTCAGTCCAATGCGTTCTTACTTTCCATACCCACTTTTCCCCATTTCCTGCTACTTCTGTGATGAATCAAAGCCCACACCTCACTTTCTGGTCATACAACCTCTACTTCCTTTTTTTGTTTGTTTGTTAAAATATACTTTTATTGATTTCAGAAAGGAAAGGAGAGGGAGAGAGAAATAGAAACATCAATGATGAGAGAGAACCATTAATCAGCTGCCTCCTGCACGCCTCCTACTGGGGATCGAGCCCGCAACCTGGGCATGTGCCCTTGACCAGAATCAAACCCGGGACCCTTCAGTCCGCAGGCTGAGGCTCTATCCACTGAGCCAAACCAGGTAGGGCTCTACTTTACTTCTTTTTGATTAGCGCTATTCTCCCTGTCTTACCTAGCAATATTCCAAGATAATTTTCTAGCTATGTGACATGTTGATTGATGCTACTCCTTCCATCTTCTGCTCTGGAACTTCTTACATATCTGGGCAGTGCCTCCTCTTCTTTTGCCAGCTGAAGAATCCCATCAGCAGATTTTTGAACTGGAGCTACAGCTGATGCTTTCCAAAACCTGTGTCCCATGTCTACTACAGGCCAGTTATGTCTTTGGCCATGGGCTCCTCTGTAATCTCTTGTCTTCCCTGAAACTGGTGAATTTTCCAGGCCTAGAGTGAAAAGTGTCAGTTGGAGAGGAACATAGTACATAGCAGAGAAGACAGTGGATCTGCTGTCTCTGTCACTTAATAGTTCTACAACCTTGGACTTTTCCATGCCATCTCTTTGTGACTTGAGTTGGCTTCCTCATCTGTACCTACATTATAGAGCTGTGAAAAGGATTGAGGGAGTGTGTAGAAGTAAAGCTCCCAGAAGAGTTCCTGGCAGATAGTAGTTGCTCAATAAATCTGGCTATTATTAGTTATTGTGTAACTTCAGTAACAATGAACAAAGATTTTTCTTCCCCATTTTCCTGTTAGTGGGGATTGAATCTGATCTCAAAATTTGCTCCTCTAGTGTTTTAAGGATGTATAATGAGGTTTATATATTTTATTTAAAAAAATTTTTTGTTTATTGATTTTGAGTGAGAGAGGGAGAGAAAAAGAGAGAGGGAGGGAGGGAGGGAGAGAGAGAGAGAGAGAGAGAGAGAGAGAGAGAGAGAGAAGTTGTTCCACTTATTTATGCATTCATTGGTTGATTTGTGTATGTGCCCTGACCAGGGATAGAACCTGAAATCTTGGAGTATCAGGATGACACTAACCAACGGAGCCACCAGGCCAGGGCTAGGTTTGTATATTTTAAACCTTCTCCATAAGGTTGTTTTGTTTGACAGTACCATGTGTAGAGCTAATGCAACTTGCTATATCCAATAGTAATAAAAGCAATAGCTAACATTTATTTTTATTGAGATTAATTACCATTACACTGTATAAGTTTAAGGTAAACAACATATTGATTGGACACATTTATACATTGTAGTGTGATTACCATCATAGTGTTAGCTAACACCTCTATCAAGTCACATAATTATCATTTCTTTTTTTGTGGTAAGAACAATTAAGACCTAGTCTCTTAGAAACCTTGATGTTTATAATACAGAATTATTGATGATATACACTATGCTGTCTTCTAGATCTCCAGAACTTTTTTATCTACTAGATGCAGGTTTATAACCTTAAACGACATCTCCCCAACTCCCTGGTCCCCAGCTGCTGTACCCACTTTTCTTCTCTCCATTTCAGTTTTTTTAGATTCCACATATAAGTGACATTACACAGTATTTGTCTTTCTCGTCAGACTTATCTCACTTAGCATGATGCCCTCAAAATTCATCCATGTTGTCACAAATGGCAGGATTTCCTTCTTTCTCATGGCTAAAAAATATTTCTTTGTGTATGTATGGAGCGGCTCTAGGGTCAAGCCTTGGCCTTTAGGGCAGAGCTCTCCTAGCATAATTAAGCCTGACCTTGTAGCCCTTCCTAATTCCTTTCTAAGAAGCTAATTGGCTGTGGGAGGTGCAGCAAGTGTTGCCAAAACAAGAACCTTTGTATACATGTTAATCTCCCTTGTTTTAATCAGACTATAAAATAAACGCGCTGTATTGGCTTTGGGTCTCTATCTCTCCATCAGAGAACAGCTGTCCCACCCAGCCCCAGCTTTTTCCTTCTATCTCTGTGCCTGTCTCTTTCTTTCATTTTCTCAATCCCCAGCCGCCCCTACTCAGGAACCAGACCGCTCTCTAGCCATGCTGGGCATGAAAAAGAGAGAAATATTTACATGTGTCTGTATCCCACATCTTTATCCATTCATCCTTTGATAGACACTTAGGTTGTTTCTATCTTGGCTGTTGTGAATAATGCTGCAATAGACATGGGTGTGCAGATATCTCTTTGAGAAGTTATTGTATCAGTGTTTGCTGCTTAACATATCCACCCAAAATTTAATGGTAGAAAACAATAACCATTTATATAGCTAAACATTCTATAAGTTGGATTGGTTGTCTGCCCTGGGACAGCCTGAGTGATCTCCGCTGGGTTTACTCAATCAAGGCATCCAAACTGGAAAGGAGGAAGTAAAACTGTCAGTATTTGCAGACGATGATATTGTATATAGAAAACCCTAAAGACTCTATCAAAAAACCCCTACTATGTCTAATAAATGAATTTGGCAAAGTAGTGGTATACAGAATTAATATTCATAAATTTGTGGCATTTTTATACACCGATAATGAACTATAAGAAAGAGAAATTAAGGGAAAAAAATCCCATTTACTATTGCAACAACAACAACAAAAATAAGGTACCTAGGAATAAATTTGACCAAGGAGGTAAAAGACCTGTAATCAGAAAAGTATAAGATACTGAAGGAAGAAACTGAGGGAGATACAAATAAGTAGATGCATATGTGGTGAGCCGGCACGGCCATGGCATACTCAGCACCACGTTGGGCACCTAATGTGCCGCGCCAGCTCAGTCAGATTCGGTGACCCTGAGAGCAGGTGGTGAAGGATTGAGAAAAGACAGACAAGAGAAGAAGGCTGGGTCTGGGTGGGACGCTGTCCTCTCTGATGGAGAGCTAGTGACAGTGCCACAGACTACAAACCATGTCTTTATTTTATAGCCACATTCCCTGAGGCAAAGTAAGAGCATGGTCAAGATGTTTACATCATTCTCGTGGGTTTTGATCCTACTCAATTACATGCACCTGAACTCTATCAAGCCCACATCACTTAGGGCCAGTGGTCAGCAAACTGCGGCTCGCAAGCCACATGTGGCTCTTCCACAAAATACCGACTTCTGCGCATGGGCCACGAAGTTTCAATCGCACTGTACGTGCACGCCCGCACGTGGTATTTTGTGGAAGAGCCACACTCAAGGGGCCAAAGAGCCACATGAGGCTCACGAGCCGCAGTTTGCCGACCACTGACTTAGGCTCATGGGGCCACGTGTTTGGACGATAGGTTCAAGCTTACAACCATAGCTGTTGGCTATAATTGTGCTGGGAGGGCTCTGCCGTCCAAGCTGGGACTTGCACGTGGCTTTGCCATGAGAGGACTGTGCCCTCTCATTAGCCCAAGGCTTGAACCTGTCCAAACACTATAGCCGCTCTCCACAAGCACATACTGTGCTCATGTATAGGAAAAATTAAGACCATCATTAAAATGATGCAGAGTTAGTCATTCCTTCAAAGGGAATCAAAATATACAGCTGTTTCCTTGCCCTGGAAGCCAGACAGAGGACAAGATTATGGAAAACAGCTGGTTCAGCCGTTGTTGGATTGATGGCAAACACGATGTCTCTTTCCAGGCCTGAAAATCGACGGACACTGTCCAATACAATGTGCTTGCCCATGATATATGATGCATTTCCTATTACTAACAGATCAGATTCCTCACTGGACTGAGACCATTTTCTCTTCCTCATTGCTCTCTGAAGCTTAGATTTATATATGTGTACATCACTTGCTATGCTGCAAATCACAGCAAAATCCTTGCAGGAATATCCAGCTTCCAAAAGTGAATGGCATTTTTTGGCTATATAATCCACCATCTGCTCCATATCCTTGTGCTTACTCATCTCTAAATTGCCTGGAACACCTTGAGACCATTCAGCTTCACTGAAGATATTCAGGGACTCCCAGGGGATGTTAGGTGGTGGATTTTCTCTGACTTCGTGCATTATTTCTTGTAGGTAGTTGGCTATTTTGTCTGCATTGCGGACCACTCTGATGAGCTCTTCTCTTGGGTACTGGTATTGGAGGTGGGGGAGGCCACAGCAGTCTGTGTGACTGGTCTGAAAGTAGTCCAGAAAGATCCAAAGAATTCCAGGGCCATCCTTTCCTCTCTCAGTGATGGTTTTTGCCTTCTCATACCAGTTCCCATCTTCAGTGCGGAAATTCTGAGCTTCGTCGATGATGATGTGTTTAATCTTTTCAAAGTTTGAGTTTGTTTTCATGAAGGTTTTTCGAGTCACTGAATAGCAGATATCTTTATTACTGTAAAAATTAAAAAGACACAATCAGGTTTCCTCCAAGTATATAAAGGAGGAAAATTACTGTGTCATACTCCTATAAACACAGAACTGTTGTTACAGATCAATTTACCACCCTACTGTCAGGAACAAAGTAATACCCTAGCCAGTTTGGCTCAGTGGATAGAGCATTGGCCTGCAGACCAAAGGGTCCCAGGTTCAATTCTGGACAAGGGCACGTACCTCAGTTGCCTTTCCAGCCTGGACCCTCCCCAACCAATCAATGGGTCATCGATATTTATCTCTGTCTTTCCCTCTCTCTTCCACTCTTTCTAAAAATCAATGGGTAAATATTCTCGGATGAGGATTTTAAAAAAAAGAACAAAGTGATCTGAGTAGAGGAAGACATGGAATGATTTCACACTGCACCTCATTTGGTGACAACAAGATCCAACTGCTTACCCAATAAAGTCCCTCAGAGGCTGGTTCTCACAAACATAGAGAATTTCATTTTTCTCACAACCCATCGTATTTTTGATCTTCTCCATGATCTTCATGGCCACGATTGTCTTCCCTGAGCCGGGTAAACCATGGATAAACAATTCTGGGGTCTTGCGGAGGTTTTTTGAGATGATCTCATACTGTTGGACCGTGAGCAGATTTAAAAGCTCAAAGCCCAGCTGGTCACTCAGGAAAGACCTGAAGCTGAGCAAGACAATCACAAGGGACTGCAGCAAGGCTTCCATTTGCTTGGTGTCTGCAAGGTAGTAGGACTCAGGGTACTTAATCAGAGAGTCTGAACCTTCAAAGGACTCTGCATTGCTCTCAGGACTCAGGTGGAGGACCTTGGTCATGACACACAGCTTCCCGGTGTAGCCCCCCATGTTCACCAGCTTCTGCTTCAAGGTAAAGGCGGTACGGGTGCAGTACAACTGCCCATCTGCATCCTGCTCCCCGAGAATGGTATAGAGAATGGGGGGGCTGTTCTGTGTTACCAGCAGAGCATCGCAAATGACTCCCTGTTTCTCTTGCAAGTTCAGGTCCACAGCCCAGCTTCTAGAAAAGATCAAAATTCCCCGGGAGAAAGGATGCATTTCCTTCTTTAGTAATTCCTCCAGGCCTTCATACTCTGAGTACAGCTCCTTCAAGAGAGATTCAGGAGTAAATTGCAAGTCTTCTGATGATACTAGATATGAAAAGAGTTATAAATGTAAGGTCAATATCATATTTATTTGCATGATTAATTATAATTAATAAAAAGTAATTATTATACTTATACTCAATCATAATTAATCGTATGATAAATAAAATATTTTTGGTATATGTTCTTTTATAAATATTATCTATAATAATAAAAAGGTAATATACTAATTAGACTGGACATCATTCCGGACGTCCTTCTGGACAAAGTTGGGGCCAGAGGGAAGCCTGGGTCCCGGGTGCCTGCTGGAGGCCAGAGGAGGGAAGCCCGGGTCCTGGGTGCCTGCAGGTGGCCGGAGGAGGGAAGCCTAGGTCCTGGTGCCAGAGGGAAGGAAGGCCTACTCTTGCACAAATTTTGTGCATCTGGCCTCTAGTTATTTTATAATAAAGGAAAAGAAGTCTTGAAAACCTGGCACACTTCATCTAAATCTATGTGCTTATTATGTTTATAACCTTGGGAAATTCCTTAGTTTCTCTAAGACCGTTCCCTCATCTGTAAAACAAACCAAAAAAAAAACCCACAAAAACCCACATTAACAAATAGCACATTTCTTATGGTGAGAAATAAATAAAATAGCATAAAATATCTGGTTCATTGAAGCTGCTTGGGAAATGTTAGTTCTGTTGAATCTCAATTTTTCCCTGAACTGTTCCCATTGATGGAGGTAGGAGGAGCCCTCCCTGGAAGAAGGTGCTCATTAAATATTTGCAGAGAAGATGGAGCCATGTTAAACCATTTAGTCACAGAGAATTCCCTGTGGTCCTGGCCTGAGAGACCCTGAAGTTAGGCCCTGAACTAACTCTCCTGAAGCTAAACTCTGGTATCACTCGCAGATCAGGGTGAGACTACATCCATCACAAAGTCTCCCTTTGTCATGAGGGAGCAAAGAACAATGATGTGACATGAGAATAACGTAGGGTTTTAAACTCTTTCAATGATCATTTGTTCCAAAGATGGGGAGAAGTGGACAGGGAGAGAAGAGACTGTTTTATCCTGTTGTGCTGGTGTCAGATTTGTAGTAGTAATTTTAAGTTAAATTAGCCAAAGTTCATTGGTAATTGTTTATTGTCTGTTGTTGCTGACTTGTACCAGGTGTTCACAAGACTTGATTATATCTGCAACCTGGATGATTGCCAGCGGGAGACGGCATCCATTATGAAACATCCAGATTTAAGAGATGTTAAAGGATGGGGGAAACACACTTCTTAGAATGGATAAAATAGAATAATATAAGGATATGTTTAAAATAAAACTTTAGAAACAAAAAGAAGTATAAAATAAAACACATCATTTGTTGCTTGTACTAGGGAGATTACAGACATCTCTGGGCCTCTCAATTGTACAAGGGAGAAATACTCATTTATTCTCCTTTTTATGAGAAAACTGGAACTCAGACAGGTCAAGGGAGTTGCCCATGGCCACACCCATAGGAAATGGCAGAGCCAGCATCCAAACCCAAGCCTCAGACACTATTGTGGTTTCCACTCTACTGCACTGCCCTGCCAGTCACACAGAGGGACTTGATAAATGGAGAAAAGCACTAAAGAATTTCATAGCACATGTGTATTATCTCATCATTGAATAGTCTTACTTTATATAACAGGACATGCTTCCTAAGGAAATGATGTCAAGGCAAGAAGTGTCCCTTTCACCCTAGCCAGTTTGGCTCAGTGGTTGGAATATTGGCCTGGGGGCTGAAGGGTCGCGGGTTCGATTCCAGTCAATAGCATGTACCTCAGCTGCAGGTTCAATCCCTGGCCCCAGTTGGGATGAGAGCAGGAGGTAACCAATTGATGTGTTTCTCTCACCTTGATGTTTTTCTCTCTCCCTCTCAATCTCTTTCCCCCCTTCCCCATCCCTTTCATTCTTTCTAAAAATCAATGGAAAAATATCCTCACTCCTTGGGTGAGGATTAAAAACTATTCTTTAGATTTTTGGTACAATTCCTGAAAATTTGACTCTTTAAAAATATATTTTTATTGATTTCAGAAAGGAAGGAAGAGAGATAGAAACATCAATGATGAGAGAGAATCATTGATCGGCTGCCTCCTGCACACCACCCCCTACTAGGGATCAAGCCCACAGCCTGGGCATGTGCCCTTGACTGGAATAAAATCTGGGACCCTTCAGTCCACAGGCCAATGCTCTAGACACTGAGCCAAACTAGCTAGGGCAAAAATTTGATTTTTATATAAGAAAAATAGATTGTTGCTCTTATGAACATACAATCTGCTATTTTGTTTTAGTTATAATTTATTCCGTGGTAATAAGCTCTACTAAAATGGAGCTCATTGAGTTTTAAAAATAGTTATCAATGTTTATGCTTACTCTTGTATCTAATACAATTTATTGTGGACAATTTTTTAAATATAAATTTGATATTCAAATGAATTTTTAAATATATTTTATTGATTTTTTACAGAGAGGAAGGGAGAGAGATAGAGAGTTAGAAACATCGATGAGAGAGAAACATCGACCAGCTGCCTCCTGCACATCTCCCACTGGGGATGTGCCCGCAACCAAGGTACATGCCCTTGACCGGAATCGAACCTGGGACCTTTCAGTCCGCAGGCCGACGCTCTATCCACTGAGCCAAACCGGTTTCGGCTGTGGACAATTTTTTAAATATAAATTTGATATTCAAATGAATGGGAAAACCTCACATGTTCCTACTGGGAATTGAACCTGGGACCTTTCAGTCCAAAGGCTGATGCTCTATCCACTAAGCAAAACTGGCTAGGGCTTATGTTACATCTTGATATAAATCTTTATTCTTTTTTATATTCATAGCAGCTACTCCTCTGGAAAATATGGCAGAGGTGGGCAATTTTTTTTTTTCTGTTGGTACAGTGTATGACTCTAGTTCAACTAGATAAAAAGATTTCCAGTCTGGATGAATGAACATCAAAATCATGTGAGTAACCATGATAAAAATGCACATTATGACATACTATCCCAGATAGTCTAAGTTATTGAGTCTGGAGTGAGGAACCAGATATCTGTACTTTTAAAAGTAACCAGAAATACTGATGATCAGTGTAATTTGAGATCTTCAAGACCAAATAGTCTTTAAGGGCAATAATAATCCTGGATTCTATATGTGGCACTGCCTCAGCCAGTGGGGTCAGTGAAGATTCATTTCTAAATTACTTATTACCAATCTACTGGCAGCATCATCATTTTGTACACATAGGTTTGGAGAGTATATTTTCAAGATTTCAAAAAACAAGCATAACCATTTAACCCCCTTATCCTAGCATAGAAACTGGCTGGTGTCAAGTAGGCAAACCACAGTTGCTACCTGAAAATAAACGTTGCTGGAGATCTTCCTTATGTTCCAGGCCTTTCTTGGAGTACACTGGTCTGCTAAGAGGAGGCCTGCTAGATAGACTCAGCTGAGATTCAAAGTCTTTGGACAATTTCAGAAGCTCTTAAGAAAGAAAAAAATTCACATTATTCTGACATGTTAGTCCATTTTTTCACCACTGCAAGAGGCCTTATAATTAGGTGTATTCTATGACTATCTAGGTCAGTGGTTCCCAACCTGTGGGTCACGAACCCTTTGGCAGTCAAACAACCCTTTCACAGGGGTTGCCTAAGACCATCCTGCATATCAGATACTTACATTATGATTCATAACAGTAGTAACATTACAGTTATGAAGTAGCAACGAAAATAATTTTATGGTTGGGTCACAACATGATGAACTGTATTTAAAGGGCCAGAAGGTTGAGAACCACTGGTCTAGGTGGTGTGACTTGAGAGATAATGACAAGATAATGCTCTATTCACCTGTGTAGACACATGTCTTTATTGCATATGGAGGTTGCCAAAATCCAACAATGAAGAGACATTATTTGGGAGTTTGAATGTGTTTCCCATTCAATATAATTCTTCACTCTCTATGTCTAGATAGCATTTCATTTGCATTTTTTATGGTATATAGCACAGTATTTTAGTAAATATCTATGTACCTGTAGCTTATTTCTGTGGTGTAATATTCTCACCACGGACAGTTTCAAGCTACCTTTTACAGTATTTCTACCATCCTATCTAATAAAGAGGGAATATGCTAATTGGCCATCACTCCCTAACAAGATGGCTACGTCCACAGCCAATAAGGAGGGAATGTGCTAATTGACTGCCATGTCCTCAAAGATGGCAGCATCCACAGCCACAAGATGGCAGCACCCAGTCCCCTCAGCCCCACTGGGGCAGCAGGCATGTAGCACGGCCGGGCCTGCCCCCAGGCAGGTTTGGCCGCTCCACGCGCCTGCCTCTGAAGTCCCCCAGTCCCCTCAGCCTCCCAGCCACTCAGGGCCGGCCCAAGGTGCAGGCAAGCCTTGGATGGCGGCTGCCCAGCCACCCAGGGCCACCTGGGCCACCTGAGACTCAGGTAACCAGGGCTGGCCGAGGCAGTGGCAGCAACAGAGGCAGCAACAGAGGTGTGATGGGGCATCACTTCTCCTGATTGCTGGGTTGCCTCCTGCCCCTGAGGGCTCCCAGACTGTGAGAGGGGGCAGGCCAGGCTGAGGGACCCCCCTCCAGTGAGTGAATTTTCATGCACCGGGCCTCTAGTACAGATACAATAGATGTAAATAACCTCACAAGCAAAGATACTATTAAAATGGAGTAAATAATTCAGAAGTGGTGAGTTTGCATTTGTTATATTTGTTTTTAATATAATTATAAGTTTATATAACTTAATTTTTAATAATGACTATGTTTAACACTGGCTCACAAAATTCTTGAAATATTAATAAATGACCATAGAGCCAGTAAGAGCTACTACAAGGCAACAATTCCCCCAAATTTTCTTTTCATTTTCTGATGTAAAAACATTGCCTATTATAAGATACTTGATTTGGGCTTCTAATTACCTGGCAAAATTTTATCATGTATGGAAAGCAGGATACTGGGAGATTCAAATAACACAGAGTCTAGTGGGTGTGAGAAGTTCAAAGTCACAGGAAACAAAGGAAAGCCTGTTTAGTATGAGGGTGTTAGAGGAAGAAAAGTATAGGGAGGGAGGTATTTTCCCCTCTTACCTGGGTCTGTGTCCATCATCATGCCTACCCATTCCTCAGTTGTCAGGCAGCAGACTTCCTTGTCTTTCACCATCCATGACCTGGGAGCTTCTGAGAACACTGCACCACAGAATGGCTCCACTCTGATCACACAAACATAACCATACAACTGCCCCTTGTCTAACACTTCCAAGAATTTGACTGTGAAAGTTATCTGGCACTGGGATTGGCAAAAATGGACACGAGGTAATTTGTTTATTGCATCTTCTATTTCCTTTTTCAAATCCTCATGCTTAATGTTTTCTTCAGCACATCCCAGAACTTTCCGACTCTCATCCTCCACTCCAATAAAAAGATAGCCTCCCCCAGTGTTTGCAAATGCAGATATATGGTGTGTTTCGTAGAGAACTGTTTAAACTCTACATATTGAGACTCAGGAAAAGGCAGGATTTCACCATGCTCAAGGTGGTCTCTTTGGAAAATTAGGCGAGCAGGATTCAAAAAAAAGGAAATGGAAGTTTCCCATGGTGCACAACGGAAGTTTTGCTTTGCAACCCTGGGAATTTTATTAGGAGGTTCTTTCTCCAAAAGTTTTGCATTTCTTTTCTTGGTTTCCAGGAAACAAAATGCCTCTCTTGAATTCATGGGAAGCACAGAGGTGGCAGATCTAAGGTGTAATGAAGAACCCAGGCTACAAACGCGGGGCTTGAAACGATCTTCAGGGGGAAAGTCAGTGTTCCAAGATTTAACAAAAATGTAAAAACACCTCCCTTGTTGATTAATCTCAAAGAAAGCCTGCAAATCTGAAGATTGAATAAGTGTTCTCAAAGACTCTTCTAAATCCAGCCCCATCTCCACAGGATGCTCATCGCTGTTAGCCATTTCCATCCGAATCACTCCTCCTCCTGAGTTTAATAAAGCACAGGCAGCCTGCGAAATTTTCTCCTTCTCTTGCTCTCTCTGAGTTTTCTTCAGCTTCTTTCTGTTTTTTTCCCCAAGAGTTACTTCTCCTACATTGATGACCAAGTCTGGGAGAGATAATTCTACCACCAGAGATGGATTATGTTTCTTCATGTTCGTTCTGCAACAGAAACCATTGAAACACATCTCATGTTGATGAAGTAAATTACATAGTACATAAAAATGCATTCATTAATTTATCTGAAAATATTTATTGGGTTCCTGATAAGTGCTGGGGGCTGGAGATTAAGTGGTAGATCAAAAATGAGTTCTAGCCAGTTTGGCTCAGTGGATAGAGCATTGGCCTGTGGACTGAGGCGTCCCGGGTTCAATTCTAGTCAAGGGCACATGCCCAGGTTGCAGGCTTGATCCCCAGTGGGGGGCATGCAGGAGGCAGCCTATCAATGATTTTCTCTCATCATTGATGTTTCTATCTTTCCCTCTCCTTTCCTCTCTAAAATCAATAAAAATATACTTTAAAAAAAAAAGAATGAGCACAGTCCTGCCTCTCAGAGCTTATTGTTTGAAAGGAAACATGGTTGAATGAAGCAATTGCTGGAAGAATTTTGCATTAAACCACATGAGAGATGATGGAGCACTGGGCCACAGTAGTGGCAGTGGGATGCAGAAAATTTGAGCATATATGAGAGATATTTAGGGAATAAAATTAACATTATCTGAACTAACCAGATAGAAATCGGAAGTATTCAATTTTAGTAACTGGGTTTTTGGCATAGGGAACTGGGTGGTTAGTGGTACCACTTATTGGCATAGTAAGAAGTAGTTTTTCTAAAAAATGTTTTTATTGATTTTAGAGAGACAGGAAGGGAGAGGGGGAAAAAAGAGAGAAACATCAATGAGAGGGAGAAAAATCAATCGGATGCCTCCTGCTTCCTGCATGCTCCCCATTGGGGGTCAAGGTTGCAACCTGGGCATGTTCCCTGACCAGGAATAGAACCGGTGACCTTTCAGTGCATGGGACAACGATCAACCAACTGAGCCACACCAGCCACGACATAAGAAGTCTTTTTAATTGACATCTTCTATTAAATTTGGGTGTTGGACATATTTGTGCTCATTATTTTGTTCTCTGTATTTTTTGTAGGTTTTAAATGATTCAAAACATAGAAAAATCTTTACCTCCAAAAATTTAAAAGGAGAGTAAGGAGGGTGGAGTGGAGGGGATCAATGCGTAGGGGGCGGGGGCGAAGGGACATATGTAAGACTTTCAACAATAAGGAATTATTTTAAAAATAAATAAATAAATAAAAGGAGAGTAGGGGATATAAACTGTGGGAAACCGCCTATTGTCTTCTCTAGCAGAGAGATGTGGACAAGGAGTCCGGAATGCTGGTGACCCTCGAAGCCCTGGCAAAGGTCAGGGCTATGCACCCACTGTTTAGTCATGACAATGGTGGCTGAAGCAACTTCCCCACCAGATAGTCATGTAAATCCTTACTGGTAAGATAGTCTGTCTGTTACTGGAACTTGCCTGCCTAAGGGCTACAGGTGGATCCCAAACTCAATAAAAGGATGGCAAGGCTTGAGCACAAGTGGAGTCCATCCTCTTGGCCACCCAATTTCCAAATTATTTCTTGTCTCGTGTCTTTCATTTGTGTGCGGCTCCTCTTCCAGATCCTGAACCGTGAACCACACAGAACGTGGGGGAACATAACAATAAATTTAGATCATTAGCAAGAAAGTGGTTAAACTTTTGGACTGTACACATTCTTAGAACAGGCTGGGAAATGAAGATGGTCAGGGCAGGGGGTGGACCTGATTAATGGGGAAAAGAAGGATCAATGGATTCTAAGACGTTATGATCTCAAAGAACTTGCATTTGGGAGTGGTTGAGCAAATCAATAAACCTCAACAGCACCATGGTGAGTGGGGTGGGGGGGGCTGTGGGGGGGGCGGGGGGACGATGCTTGAGATGCTTAGGATTGCATTGCCACCCGCACAGTCATTTTTCTCTTTTCCTTGATTATAGACTGAAAAAATGTGATCACAGCATTTCATTCTTTTACTTATGAATAAAGGGAATGTTCAGTGAGTGTTCATTGTAGACACACTAAGTGCTGTGAGAGATACAAAGAATCTGCCTGTTGGAGATTTATGGTTTAAGTCTCCACATCAAATAGCTTATACAGTATGTGGAGGAAAAATTGCAGCACTAAATGCCTATATTTGTAAGAGAGAAAAATAAAAATAGTGATTTCCTTCAAAATTTAAAGAACTTAAAAAAAACCAAAAAACTACTGATGTCAGCCGCCTGCATACAAGCCTTGCCTACCTGCTCTCCGAGTGAGCCATGCTTTGGTCCACCCTCTTCCCAGGCACACACCTCCAGATGTTCTGGAAGACAACACAGCGACAGTTGAGAAGCGGGACCCCTTTGTGTCTGGAGGTTCCCAGTAGGGAGTTTGCTCTTGCTTCCTGGCTTTTCAGATGAATATTAAATAGCCCACACACTTTAAAGACTCAAGGTTGGAATTTCTTATGGGGGGGCGGGGGGGGGGAGTTCTTGTTTACTTAAAACCCTCCTCCAACCCTAGCTGGTTCAGCTTAATGGATAGAGCCGTCAGCCTGCGGACTGAAGGGTCCTGGGTTCGATACTGGTCAAGGACACATACCCCAGTTACAGGCTCGATCCCCAGTATGGGGCATACAGGAGGCAGCCAATCAGTGTTTTTCTCTCTCTCTTCCTTCCTCTTGGAAATAAATAAAAATTATAAAAACAACACTAAAAGCCCTTCTCCACCTTCTCATTTTGTGCCTCCTACAGCTGACAACTAGAACTTGTGTGGGATGGTTCAGGCTTCAGCATGGGCTGTCTGGATCATTCGAATTTCCTTTACTCTCCTCCCTGTTATAATATTAATCCATACACGGAGGTCTTTCTGGCACCACAAGCACCATCCTCACAGAGTTCTCTAACTAGAGACCTGTGCATCTCCCACACATGTGAAAGGCTTGGCCTTATGGGGACCTCTGCTCCCTTCTACTAAATGGCCCCAGCTGACTAGACCAAGGGAGAAGTCAGCCTCAAGCCAGCAAAACTCTGACTTGGCTGATATGATAAAGAAAATAGATGAGCTGGGTCAACCAGTGCGTTTTGCAAGAGAATTTAATTTAGGGACCACAGCCCTGACCCTGTGGCTCAGTTGGTTGGCGTGCCATCCTGTACACCAAGAGGTTTCAGGTATGAATCCCAGTCCAAACCCATAGGATGTACAGCACCAAGAATGAACCATAATGTAAACGGTGGACTTTGGCTGATGATAACGTATAACACCAAGAATAAACCATAATGTAAATGATAGACTTTGGATGAAGTGGTCCATAGGCAAAGGAAAAAAAAAAATTTCAACTTAAACCTCATACCTGACACCTTACCAAAAAATAACTCACAATGAATCATAGAGTTAAATATGTAAAATGATAAAAAAAATTTTTTTATGAGATAACACAGGAGAAACTTGATGACCTAGGGCAGGGGTGGGCAACTCCTGGCACGTGTGCCAAACATGGCACGCCAGTAACTTTACTGACACGTGAAACCCTCTCTTATAATCTTCCATTTACAATTTTTGTGAACATTTGAATGACTTAAACGTTAAATTACAAGGAACTGGAAAGACACTTGATGTTATGTTTGGTTACATAAAGGCTTTTGAAAAGAAACTGGAAGTCTTTAAGAGGAATGTGGATGGTGAGAGATTTAGATATTTCCCAAACCTCAAGAGGCACATCAAAGACCTCCCAAAAGATGACAGAACAGACTGTCAAAGCCTTCAAAAGCTGTTTTTAAACATCATCGAGTCAACTATTGAGCAGTTCTTCTCAAGATTTGCGAAATTCAGAGAACTGGAAGAGACAGCAAAATTCATGAGGTTTCCAAACAGCATGAAACTGAAGGAACTAAACTTACAAATGTTTTCATGGATAGACATGGATGACTTTGAAATGCAGTTGATTGAATTTCAGAGTAGCTCAATTTGGAAGCAGAAATTTATTGACCTTAGAGTTGACTTGGAAAACATTGAAAAAAAGCGATTAGAGACAGGAGTACCAGAGAGAAGTGTCGAAAACGAACTATTGAGTACTTGGAATGCCATTCCAGAAAATTTTTTCTGTTGAAAAAACTTTGCAACAGTGTTACTCTCCATGTTTTCATCCACATACACTTGTGAATCTTTGTTCTCAGTGATGAATTTTGTTAAGTCTCATAATAGGAGTAGCCTGATGGATGAAAGTAGTAGCTCTGTATATTTCTGAAGGTCACAAAATAGAAACCTGATGTAAAATCTCTGTCATCAGTGATGCAGCAGCAAGAGTCCCACTGATAATATCAAACAGAGTCATAAAGTTTTCTGTTGGATTATCAGTGTACATGTATACATTAAAAAATAGCCCTAACCGGTTTGGCTCAGTGGATAGAGCGTCGGCCTGCAGACTGAAAGGTCCCAGGTTCGATTCCTGTCAAGGGCATGTACCTTGGTTGCGGGCACATCCCCAATAGGGAGTGTGCAGGAGGCAGCTGGTTGATGTTTCTCTCTCAAAGATGTTTCTAACTCTCTATCTCTCTCCCTCTCTGTAAAAAGTCAATAAAATATATATTTTTTTAAAAATGTACTTTTCATCATCATATACTGTGTTTTTGTCGCTCGAATGAATTTTATTATTTCTTCAAGGTTCTTCACATACGTACACCTTAAGAGATATCAAGTAGGCATAACATGTTCTCAAAAAATTAGGGTTGGCCAAAACCGGTTTGGCTCAGTGGATAGAGCATTGGCCTGCGGACTGAAAGGTCCCAGGTTCGATTCCGGTCAAGGGCATGTACCTGGGTTGTGGGCACATCCCCAGTAGGAGATGTGCAGGAGGCAGCTGATCAATGTTTCTCTCTCATCGATGTTTCTAACTCTCTATCTCTCTCCCTTCCTCTCTGTAGAAAATCAATTAAAATATATTTAAAAAAAAAAAATTAGGGTTGGAGAAAACCAAAATGGTGGCATAGGTAAACACCAGAGTTTGCTGCCTCGCACAACCACTTCAAAAATACAACTAAAAGACGGAACGGACATCATTCAGAACCACAAGAAGGCTGGCTGAGTGGAAATTCTACAACTAGAAGGAAAGAGAAAAGCATACCGAGGCTCAGAGGAGGTGCAGTGCGGAAGTAAAATACAAAGGTACAGAGGCGCACGCGGCGGCTGGGGGCGTGGTTATCTTTTTCAATCCGGAGGGAGTCTCAAGCTCTGAGCTCCAGTTCCAGGCAAGTCTTTGGGGACCCAGACTCATACGGGAGAAGTGGGACTGTCTGGCATTGGTCGGAACTAGAGGGCAGCTTTCTCTCAGAGGTGTTTGCAGTGATTGCTGGGACACTGAGAAGCGGGGTCTCTGAGGGTAGGACTGAGAGCAGCCATAACTGCTAGCCCCGCCCTTTGATCCCCTGAGAGACTGCCCCGCCCTGCCCAAGCCATGCACGGAGGCTTTTGCTGGATAGCCTCAGGAAGAGGCTAGATTAGCACCTCCCTAGAGATCCAGGAGCCGGTGTGCCCAGTGGTCAGAGTGGGACCATCCAGTTTGCAGCTCCTTGGATCAATAAAGGACACATTCAGGTGGCAGATTCAGTGAGCACCAAAGCCCCACCGAAGCAAGTCTTGCCCCGGAGGGGTGTCTCCAACACAGAAGTTCTCCCACTGCAGACACAGCTAATTCTCACAGCCAATTGGCCTGCAGGTCAATTCCTCCCAGTGATACCTACAACAATCAAGGCTTAACTACAACAAGACTGTGCACAAAGCCCACAAGGGGGTGCACCAAGAGTGTCCACCTTAGGTAATTGGGGAGGCTGAGCCCCTGGGCCCTAGAGGACACTTAGCACAGAAAACCACTTTATCAACACAGGGAAGCATAAAAAATGTGGAGACAAAGAAATAGGACACAAATGACAGAAATGGAGGAAAGCAAACTACTGGATATAGAGTTCAAAACCATACTTTTAAGGTTTTTCAAGAACTTTCTAGAAGCCGCCAATAAATTTAGTAAGACCCTCAAAAAGTCTGGTGAAACCTCCAATAAATGTAGTGAGATCCTCAAGAAATCTAGTCAGACCCTCGAGGTTATGATAAAGGACCAACTGGAAAGTAAGCATACACTGACTGAAATGGAGGATATTATACAGACTCCCAACAGCAGACTAGAGGATCACAAGAATCAAGTCAACGATTTGAAATACGAAGAAGCAAAAAACACCCAACCGGAAAAGCAAAATGAAAAAAGAATCCAAAAATACGAAGATAGTGTAAGGAGCCTCTGGGACAGCTTCAAGCGTACCAACATCCGAATTATAGGGGTGCCAGAAGAAGAGAGAGAGCAAGAAACTGAAAACTTATTTGAAGAAATAATGACAGAAAACTCCCCCTACCTGGTGAAAGAAAGAGACTTACAAGTCCAGGAAGTGCAGAGAACCCCAAACAAAAGGAATCCAAAGAGGACCACACCAAGACACATCATAATTAAAATGCCAAGAGCAAAAGACAAAGAGAGAATATTAAAAGCAGCAAGAGAAAGTCAGTTACCTACAAGGGAGTACCCATACGACTGTCAGCTGATTTCTCAACAGAAACTTTGCAGGCCAGAAGGGAGTGGCAAGAAATATTCAAAGTGATGAATGCCAAGAACCTACAACCAAGATTACTTTATCCAGCAAAGCTATCATTCAGAATTGAAGGTCAGATAAAGAGCTTCACAGATAAAGAAAAGCTAAAGGAGTTCATCACCACCAAACCAGTATTATATGAAATGCTGAAAGGTATCCTTTAAGAAGAGGAAGAAGAAGAAAAAGGTAAAGATACAAATTATGAACAACAAATACGCATCTATCAACAAGTGAATCTAAGAATCAAGTGAAGAAATAATCTGATGAACAGAATGAACTGGTGATTAGAATCAGGGGCATAGAAAGGGAATGGACTGACTATTCTTGGGGGGAAAAGGGTGTGGGGGATGCGGGAAGAGACTGGACAAAAATCATGCACCTATGGATGAGGACAGTGGGTGGGGAGTGAGGGCGGAGGGTGCGGTGGGAACTGGGTGGAGGGGAGTTATGGGGGGAAAAAAGAGGAACAAATGTAATAATCTGAACAATAAAGATTTAATTTTAAAAAATTATGGTTGGCATGCAGAAGAATTTTGAGTCAGAGATTTTGCTGGTTTTGGCACACACTCACAAAAAGGTTGCCCACCCCTGACCTAGGGCCTAGTAAAGAATTCTTGGATAGCCCTAACCGGTTTGGCTCAGTGGATGGAGCATTGACCTCTCTCATCGATGTTTCTAACTCTCTATCCCTCTCCCTTCCTCTCTGTAAAAAATCAATAATATATATATATATATATATATATATATATATATATATATATTTTTTAAAGAATTCTTTGATAACAGTACAAACTCAATCTGTAAAATAAAAAAATCAATAATATGAAATTCTTAAAAAATTTAAAACTTTCCTCTGTAAAAGATCCTGTTAAATGAAAAGACAAACTATATAGACGGAAAATATATTTACAAATCATGTATCTGACAAATTAACCAAATCTAGAATATATAAAGAACTCTAAAACTTAACAGTAAAAAAAAAAATTTCTCAGTTAAGGGAAACTTCCTCAACTTTATAAAGAATATTTATAGGAGCCCTAGCTGGTTTGGCTCAATGGACAGAGCATTGGCCAGAGGACTGAAGGGTCCCAGGTTCGATACCAGTCAAGGGCACATGCCCAGGTTGCGGGCTTGATCCCCAGTAGGAGGCATGCAGGAGGCAGCCGATCAATGATTCTCTCTCTCCAGGCTGCCAGAGGGATGTCTGACTGCCAGCTTAGGCCCAATCCCCCCAGGGAGCGGGCCTAAGCCAGCAGGTGGACATCCCCCGAGGGGTCCCAGACTGATAGGGCACAGGCCCGGCTGAGGGAACCCCCCTGAGTGCACAAAGTTTTGTGCAACGGCCTGTAGTAGAACAATAAAACCATCACTTTTTGAATTGGTTTGTCTTCTAGACAGAAATTAGTTACATCTTTAAAAGCCTACAAATTCTTTTCATCTTCTCACTTTGCTGATCATTATATGTAACTTTCCAGGGCTGTAAAATATCAAAATATATGGAACTTATTTAATTGCAAATAGGATGTCAGAGTTATGTGTTTCATAGAAAAGGAAATGATCATTCTTTAGGCCTTTAATGCCCAATTATACTGAAAGGATTTGCTGTTAATGTTTTACTCCAGGACTGTGCTCAACTGTGGAGGATGCAGGTGGGCTTGCCCTATACCCCCTGGGCCTGTGATCAGCCGTGGAGGCTGCAGACTGGCCCCTCTGTCCTTGTCCGTGTCCGCTCCAGCTCCGAAGGGACTGCCCGAGCCGCAGTGCAGCGGCTGGGACCGGCCCCCATGTTCCTGTCCATGTCCGCTCCGGCTCCAGGGGGCTGGCCCAAGCCGGGGTGCAGCAGCTCGGGCTGGCCCTGTTTCTGTCTCCGTCTCTGCTCTGAGCCTCACTTACGCGTGCAACCTCCTCCTGTCCGGTCGTGACCCGTTATGGTGTCCTGGCCTAATTTGCATATTACCTCTTTATAGAGATAGATAGTACTATAAGTCCTAGTTAATGCATAAGACAAGAAAGAAAATAAAAGGTATACAGATTGGAAAGGGAAAAGTACAACTGTCTTTGTTCACACATGACATGACTACCTATGTAGAAAATCCCAAAGAATCAATGGAAAAAAAAAACAAAACCACCTCTTGGAAGTAATTAGTGATTATAGCAATGTTGCAGGATACAAGATTAATTCACAAAAGTCAGTTGCTTTTTTATATATTAACAATGAACAACTAAAATTTAAATTGAAAACATATCATTTCCATTCACACCAAAACATAAAATGAAATATTTAGGTATAAATTTAACAAAACATGTACAAGTTCTATATGTGGAAAACAACAAACTCTGTTGAAAGAAATCAAAGGAGATATAAATGGAGAAATGTTCCATGTGCATGGAAGAGAAGCTTCAATATTGTCGAAAGATCAATTCTTCTCAACTTGATCTATAGATTTAATGCAATCTCAATAAAAATCCCAGCAATTATCTTTTGAATATCAACAAACTGATTCAAATGTTTACATGGAAAAGCAAAAGACACAGAATGGCCAACACAATATTGAAAGAGAAGAACCAAGTCAGAAGACTGATAATACCAACTTGAAGACTAACTATAGTAATCATCCTATCTAATAAAAGAGAAACATGCAAATTGACCATACCCTGACACTTCCCATTGGCTAATCAGGGTGATATGCAAATTAACTGCCAACCAAGATGGCGGCCGGCAGCCAGGCAGCTGAAGCGAACAGGAGGCTTGCTTTCTCCAGTGATGGAGGAAGCCAAGGTTCCCCGCTTGCCGCTGCCAGCCTCTGAGCTGCACTCTAAGCAACTATGTTGCAATTATAGAAGCTAAACAAACCCCAGATAGCTGCTTTCAGCCAGCCAGGCCTCAGCCAGCAGGACCGCAACAGTGTTTCAATTATAGAAGCTAAACAAATCCCAGATACCTGCTTTCAGCAGCCGAGGTCTCAGAGCTGGAGCCGAGCCTCAGAGCTAAAGCTGGCTCTCAGCTCCAGTGACAGCTATAGAAGGTAAATAAACCCCAGAATAAAAAAAAAAAAAGAAAAAAAGGAGAGGTTGGGAGCTTCAGTCACCCGCCAGCCTGAAAACAGCCCTCGGCCCCTAACCCAGACTGGCCAGGCACCCCAGTAAGGACCCCCACCCTGAAGGGGGTGAGACCAGCTGCAAACAGCCATCATCCCCTCATCCAGGCTGGCCAGGCACCCAAGTGGGACCCCCACCCTGATCCAGGACACCCTTCAGGGCAAACCAGCCGGCCCCAACCCGTGCACCAGGCCTCTATCCTATATAGTAAAAGGGTAATATGCAAACTGACCCTAACAGCAGAAGGACTGGGAATGACTGGTCACTATGACACACACTGACCAACAGGGGGCAGATGCTCAATGCAGGAGCTGCCTTCTGGTGGTCAGGGCGCTCTCACATGGGAGGAGCTCTGCTCAGCCACAAGCCAGGGTGATGGCTGCCAGTACAGCGGTGGTGGTGGGAGCCTCACCTGCCTCCTCAGCATGTCCAACTGCATTTTAGGCCTGCTCCCTGCTGGCAAGTGGACATCCCCCAAGGCTGCCGGGCTGCCAGAGGGATGTCTGATTGCCATCTTAGGCCCAATCCCCTGGGGAACAGGCCTAAGCCAGCAAGTGGTCATCCCCTGAGGGGTCCCAGACTGTGAGAGGGCACAGGCCGGGCTGAGAGATCCCCCCTCCCCCAGTGCACAAATTTTTGTGCACCGGGCCTCTAGTCTATTATAATACTCCAAGACAGTGTGCTGTTGATGAAAAACAGACCCACACAGATCAGTCAACTGATCTTTGACAAAGGGGCAAAGGCAGTTCAACAAATAAGGGTGCTGAAAAAACTGGATTTCCACATGCAGAAATATGAATCTAGAAAAAGACATACCTTTCATAAAAATTAACTCAAAATTGATAATAGCCCTAACCGGTTTGGCTCAGTGGATAGAGCGTCGGCCTGCAGACTCAAGGGTCCCAGGTTCGATTCCGGTCAAGGGCATGTACCTTTGCTGCAGGCACATCCCCAGTAGGGGTCGTGCAGGAGGCAGCTGATTGATGCTTCTCGCTCATTGATGTTTCTGGCTCTCTATCCCTCTCCCTTCCTCTCTGTAAAAAATCAATAAAATATATTTTTTAAAAAATTGATAATAAACCCAATGTAAAATGCAAAATTATAAAACTTGTAGAAAATAACAGCAGATTATCTGGGTGACCTTGGGTTTGCTAATGACATTTTTTTTAGATACAACACCAAAAGCATGACCCATGAAAAAAATTGATATGTTGGACTTCATCAAAATCAATAACTTCTGCAAAAGACTGTTAAGAGAATGAAGAGAAAATTTTTGTAAAGTACATATCTGATAAAGTATTGGTATCTAAAATATACAAAAAACTCTTGAAACTCAACAATAAAACAACCCAATATTTAAAATGGGCAAATCATCTGGACAGACATCTTACAAAAAAGATACAGAGATGGCAAATAAGTATATGAAAAGATTCACCACAGCATATATCATCAGGAATTTGCTAATTAACACAACAATGAGATACCACAACATACCTATTAAAATGGTTAAAATAAAAACAAGACCCAACAACATGAAAAATGGTACAGCCACTTTAAAAGACAATTTAGAGTTTCTTACAAAATTAAACATATTATTACCATATGATCCCATAATTGTGCCCCTTGGTTTTTACCCAAATTAGTTGAATATTTATGTTCACACAAAAACCTGCACATGAATGTTTCTAGTAGCTTTACTCCTAATTGCCAAAACTCGGAAGCAACCAAGATGTTGTTTAACAGATGAACAGGTAAATAATGTGTACAAGGAGAACAAGCACAGTCATTTTAGTACTGTTTGTAACACTAAATTTTGGAAATAGCCTAACTGTCCATCTATAAAGGAGTGAGGAAATAACATGTGGTAATATGTATTAAACAGGATATTATAAACCATTGTAAGGGAATAAACTAACAGACACACAAGTGGCAGCTATCAGAAACAAAATGTAGAATTAAAAATTCAAGATGCAGAAGTATACATATAGATTTTATCTTTTATAAATATGCCAAGTATATTTATGCCAAGCACATACACCCAAGGTACATATTATTCCTGGATACGTGTATGTAAAACCGAGTGTAAGCTAAAACGACTGTAAAGCTATACAATAAACTCAGAATATTGGTTGTCTCTGAGAAAAGGAAAGAAAAATGGAACTGGAGATGAAAAGCAAGGAGAACTTCAAATTTATCTACAATGTTTTATTTACTGAATTTGAAAAGGACTTGAAGTAACTGACAAAACGTTAATGGGGTAACAAAAATTAAGGGAACAAAAGAAGTGTTATATTATCTTTGTACTTACTTACGTTTCTTATTATTGCTGTTATTAAACACACAGACACACACCGCACCAACTCAAATTGGATTTATCACAGAATAAATTGTTTTACATACAAGAAAAACCATGAATATAAAATATGACATGAGCAATTAATAGAAAGTCAAAATTATCTCAATACATTAAAAATAAGTTTGATACGATTTACAAATTATTCTAGAGAAGCATTTAAAAAAAGTAACAGGAATGGGGGACATATGTAATAGTGTAAAAAAAAATAGTAACATGAACATGTTTTAACTTAAGAAAGCCTTGCTGCGACATCAGTACACACACACACACACACACACACACACACACACACACACACACACACACACATATATGCGCGCGCGCGCGCGCACACACTTCCTCCCTCCTCCTTCCCGCCTCCCACCTCGCACGCTTCCGCCTTCCACCCCCTCCCTTGCGCGCTGCTGACTTGCGCCTGCGCCCTGCGTCTCCCGCCCGCTTCAGCCTTTCACCCTGTTTATGCACGCTCCTCACTTGCGCCCTGCGCCTCCTGCCCCCAGTGCTGCAGCTTTGCTGTGGCTCCCCCACCACCAAACGAGTAGCTTCCCCCGGTGTCCAACCTCAGCGACGCTCCCGCGAGCCCTGGCCAGCGAGGCTCCTGCAGGGCAGCGTGGGGACCACAGTTTGGGGTTCGGGGGCCAGAGCTGGTGTGTGTCTGAGAGTGGGAGCTACTTTGGAAATGCGGCCTAAGGGGTGGTTTGGTGTGTGGGGAGCCTCTGCCTGTAGGTTAGGCTCCCCCGGGACTCAGAAGATTACGACCCTCAAAGAAACAACAGACGCATCCTACATCCTGGCTCCGTCCGCCCCAAGCATATGTTGTGAGTATTTCACACAGACGAAGAGAAGTTATGACCTGCTCAGAATTAAAACCAGGATTAAATGAGCTCCTCGGATTTATTTCCCCCACCTCAATGCCTAATTATTGTCTCCAGTAATTTGTTCACACACATATGGAAATAGTTTATTTAATTTGGGTCTAAATAATCATCTTACATTTATGGCTGAAGTCATGAAAACATTTGTTACAATAGTGGCTGTGCTAATTGATGTCTAGAGAATATATGTAGGTGTTGCTGTGTCTAGTAAAATAAACATCTGTTGTTACAGATTATTGTTTTCCTATTCTAGAATGCCAACTATTTCTCAACTAGCCACCTGAAGTATTCATAGTTAGATATATTCATGCGTGCCCCATCACCAAAAAGATTTGAAGAAGCAACTTGTTTAAAAGCACTTTCCAGTGCTTTTGATTAAAGTTGGCAAACAAAATACCCACATGTACTTTTGACACTTGCAAAAATAACCTGGAACATCCAAATGGGTCAGAGCTTCCCAATCAGTATAGCTTAAGTTTCTCCTGAAAATTAAAGTGTGTATACTATGGAAAAAAAAAAAAAACCTGACAAATAATTTGAACAGTCACCCACTCCCGCCAAAGCTCTAGCTCCTCCCTTTCCCATTTGAAAGTCGTCGTCGTTGTCCCTGCCAGATCTTTGATTGGCTTACCCTATATAACCCCCTTACACCACAGTCTGTCTCAGAACTCTTTCAGGTTTTCTGGACTGGAATCCTGCATTGCTGGCCTGAGCAAGAAGGTGAGTCCCATCTACAGACCAGTTCTCACTGTCTATTTCATTCATTTATGAAATGTGTGGCTGTTTGTGTCCACCTCAGCCTCTCTTGCCTAAATATACAGGCAAGATATATCGGGAAGGGTCACAGGGTGGATTTTCATCTTAGAGGGTTTTTTGTTGTTGTTAATCCTCACCTGAGGATATTTCTTCCATTGATTTTCAGAGAGAGAGTGAAAGGGAGGAAAGGAAGGAGGGAAACACTGATGTGAGAGAGACACATCCACTGGTTGCCCCCAACGGGGGCCTGGGGATCAAACCTGCAACCCAGGTACGTGCCCTTGACCAGGAGTCAAACCCTAGCTCTTTAGTGTGGGGGTGGGGTGAGTGATTCTCTAGTCACTGAGCACACTGGCCAGGGCAGAGTTGTGTGTTTTTTTAATCTCTTTTTGAGACCATCCTTTCTGTTGAACTGGCAAGGCGTGGTGGGTCTTTCCAGACAGTCTGTACTGACCTTGGGAATTTGAAGATTCCTCGGGTTGGGATGTTAGAGAGAAAACTCCTGGAGTCCTGATCTGTTCCGGTCAGGACTGAGGGCTATGGTAACCCTCAGAAGGAAGAGCTGGCTCTGAAATCTGAGCCCCCGTGGAGAAAAGTAGGCTGTGGAGGGAAGTTACAAATCAATGTGGTAAACAGAAGAAGCTTAGAACAATAGCAACAGCATTAGCCGCCAAATCAACAATAGGAAATCCAGCAGAAAGCTCTTGTTTGGTTTCTTTCATGTGTCCATCCGTACAGATTTCAAGAATTATTACAGTATGGCTTTAGTAATCATTTTTAACTATGAGGAAAGGTGTTGTGTCCTAGAGGGAATTTAGTTTGAGATGTTGTGAGCCAGTGCTTTATGCCGGTCTCATCCTGTCAATAACAACGTGGTTCTTATTATTATTACAAGACGCCCTTCAGCAGTAATCATCAGGTAACTGAAAAGCATAAAGGTTTTTTACTTACAGGACCTGGAAGTCACACAGAACACTTCGGGTTACACAGCGAGGTGGCTGGTAGAGAAAGAGAGAGAAGGCCTGGGGTTCTGCTTCTATTTGAAGTTGAAGATGGCGCTTAAAGTTTCGCGGGCTCACTCCTCATTGGTGGATTTGAAAACATTAGCATGGGAAGTTAAAGCAGGAGAAAATTTAAAGAAACAGCAGCCCAAATGATCAGTTATGAAATCAACCAAGATCTCTAAAACAAAGGAGTCTTAGTAGGAGGAGGTGGCTTGGCTCTTTACCTTGTCGCATAGCTAGGTAATGTGTTTATTTAAGATTGTCATCTTTGAAGTAGATCCTCTTTGAAATGGATGCCCGGCAATCAAAACTTAAGTGAGTCACTTGCATAACAAAAAGAAAAAATACATGACAACCAAGTTCCCAATCTTTCAGCACACTTTTAAAAAAATGCAGATTCTAGGGCTCCTCCCTAGACATACAGAATCTAACAGTGGATCTATTTTAAGATCCCAGGTAATTCTATGGTCAGCCAGGAACTACTGTACTCCCATTTACTACCTCCTATTATTACAATCTCCAAGTTCACTGTTCACAGAAATTGTCACAGAAATTACTAGTATCACAGACTGCCACACAAATCCAGTTTGTACCAAATTTGTTTCCAATATGGCCAGCATTATCACTTCATGATGTTGCCTACGTGTGTCAAACAGAGTAATTATCTGAGTGCAGAAAAGTATTACAATCTACAAATTACCCCCTGAAGACACAGCATTTTTTTTTTTAAATCAAACTTGAGCTGGTGTGGCTCACTTGGTCGGGGCACATTCCCGGGTTGTGGGTTTGATCCCTGGTTAGGGTACATGTGGGAGACAACCAATCACTGTTTCTCTCTCTCCCTCTCCCTTCCTCTCTCTCTAAAAATCAATTTTATAAAAACACTTAAAAAATCATGCTTGAAAAGTGTCCAGTGAGAAAAACTCAGCAGGGTCCAGAGGATGTCTTAACCATGTTTACAGAGGATTTAGTGTTGTGCTAAATCCTATACACTGATTATCTCTAGGAAGAAACTACGCTTCAGAAAGGTTAAGTAACAATGCTGATAAAGTAACATCTCCCAATCACTGAGTCTTTGACCGTCTATACTAATAAAAGGGTAATATGCAAATAGTCCTAATGCCCTCACGCCTAACGACCGGGCTGCTGCGTGTGCGTGAGGCTGGGGGATGTGAGGCTGCATCAAATAAAATAAAATGCGTTCACATGCCTTAAAGTACAAACATCCCAGCAGATAACTCAGTGCAGGTTATTGTGTAATCGCAATGATTATACAATAAATCACAATGATTACACAATATTGATTACACAATAAACTTATTTTCCACCGAAAAAAAATAACCTCTGGTATCTTTTCATTTAAAGATGCCCCAGTAAGGCTGCTGAGGTTTTCATCTGTCCCTTTCTGCACTGAAGATGACAGGGTTCGAGGAAGGGCTCCAGTTTCGTTTTCTCAGTACCCAGCTAGGAGGCCTCCGTGTGCACGCTGGGTGCTCAGGCCGGAAGCCCCGAGGGGAGGCGGAGCGAAGTGCTTTCCCTCGGGACCCCACTCTTCCTGGGAGTCCGGCATGGAGGGTGCTCTCCCTGGGACCCTGTAAATCCGCCTCCCAGGGCAACTGTGCAGCAGCCGGGCTGAGTGAAGCGCGGAAAGGGTGACCTATCCATGCGGATGTGTATGCTGGTGGAGGCCATGCAGCTGTCATAGTTGAAGTCGTCCTGGATGGAGGAGTGGGGGTAGCGGGGATCGGAGTCGGCCCTGTCAGCAATGGAACCCCAGCTCTGTGCCCAATGATGTACAGCACACGGACCTCAACGGTCCTCAGTCACTTCCTGAGCAGCAGTCAGCCCCGACCAGGGATCAAACCCTAAACCTAAGTAGGTGCCCTCACAGAATGGATCCCAAACATAGCAGGGGCCAGGGCATGCCAGAGGGGTTTTGTTGAGGGGCCCTGACAGGCAGTGTGCAGAGCAGTGGGTTAGAACCTCCTCTTGATACAGCAAAGTTGCAGGTTGGATTCCTGGTCAGGGTCCAGACAAGAAGCAACCAAAGAGTGCATAATAAGTGGAACAACACACTGGTGTTTCTCTCGCTCCCTTCCTCTCTCTAAAATAATCAATAAAAATTAAAATAAAAAATACACCCTCTGGCTTGCAGAGTTGCTAAAACAGTTAGCGAAGTCCCATCCCTTCCTGTTCATTCAACAAATACTTCATATACTCCTTCAATAATCACACTGGGGATGAATGTTTGTTTATTTGTTTGTTTAGGTTAATCCTCAACTGAGGACATTTTTCCATTGATTTTTTTTTTTTTTACAGAGAGAGTGGAAGGGAGGACAGAAGACGGAAATTAATGTGAGAGACATCAATTGGTTGCCTTTCACTGAATTTCTGACCAGGGCCCCAGATTGAGTCTGCAATCCAGGTATGTGCCCTTGATTGGAATCCAACCTGGTACCCTTCAGTCCGCCTGCACAAACACTATCCATTGAACCAAACCAGCATTTATTTTCTTTTTAAGCCCTCCTCTAAGGATATGTTTTTTTCATTGATTCTAGAGAGAGAGGAAGGGAGAGGGAAAGAGAAAGAGAAACATCAGTCAGTTGCCCAAGCAATCTGACAGGGATGGAACCCACAACCTGTGTATGTGCCCTCACCTGGAATCGAACCCATGACACTTTGGTGCGTGGGAGGACACTCTAACTACTGATCCACACCGACTAGGGCCTGGAGGTACATTTAAAAAAACTTTTCAGATCTGCCCTGGCCAGGTGGCTCAATTGGTTGGAGTCTCAACCTGTACACCAGAGGATTTCCTGTTGGATTCTAGGTTAGGGCACATACTTAGGTTTAGGTTAGATCCCGGTGGGTCAGCAGGTGCAGAGGCAGCCTACTGGTATTTCTCTGTCACATAGATGTTTTTCTCTCTAAAAATCAATTTTAAAAACATCCTCAGGTGAATTAAATATATATAATTTATATATAAAATTTTTCAGATCTAAAATTTTATTTGGTTCTTTTTTAAATTTCATTTTTCATTTACAGTTCACATTCAATATCCTATCCTATATAATAAAACCCTAATATGCAAATCGACCAAACAGTAGAATGACTGGTTGCTATGAACTGACCACCAGGGAGCAGATGCTCAATGCAGGAGCTGCCCCCTGATGGTCAGTGTGCTCCCACAGGGGAAGCGCCGCTCAGCCAGAAGCTGGACTCACGGCTGGTGAGTACAGTGGCAGTGGCGGGAGCCTCCATGGCAGCACTAAGGAGCAGTGAGCTGAGTGGTACAGAGCAGCAAGCAGGCGGGCGATAAGGAGTGAGGGGTCCTGGACTGTGAGAGGGATGTCCGCCTGCCAGCTTAGGCCCGCTCCCCACAGGCCAAAGCCGGCAGGTGGATATCCCCTGAGGGGTCCCAGACTGCGAGAGGGCACAGGCCTGGCTGAGGAACCCCACACCCCACACCTCCAGTGCACACATTTCGTTCACTGGGCCTCTAGAATACTATATCTGCCAGGCACTGAGAATTTAGTTTAATAGCTACTGGTTGTAGACACTTTGGTTTGTGCCAATCACATGAAATAAAGCACTTAATCTTCACAACAATCATCTGAGGTATGTTATTTCCATTTTACAAAAGGAAGATCAGCCCTAGCTGGTTTGGCTCAGTGGATAGAGCGCCGGCTTGTGAACTGAAGAGTCCCAGGTTCAATCCTGCTCAAGGGCACATGCCCGGGTTCCAGGCTCGATCCCCAGTGGGGGGGCTTGCAGGAGGCAGCCAATCAATGATACTCTCATCATTGATGTTTCTCTCTCTTCCTCTCCCTTCCTCTCTGAAATCAATAAAATACATACACACACATAGAGATAGATATAGATTTTTTTTTTTAAGAAAGACCAGTTAATTTGCCCAAATCACATTTGGGTGCTTGAGTCCATATTTGAACCTTGTCACATCTGACTTGAAACCCACACAAGTACATGGGTACCCCAAGGCTCAGTCGAATGGAAGTTGGTCATTCCTGGGTAGGATTCTGAGTAGTTTTTCCACTCATTTCAACATTCAATACAATATTTCCCACAGAATCTCCAATTAGTCTCAAGCACCTGTCCTAGAGCTGAGAGGGGCCCAGGGATCTGGAAGTTTAACAGTCACTCGAGGTGATTTTTACTGGGCAAAGCTGGAAAACTCTGTTTAGGTTTTTATTGTGCAAGTGAAGGTTTGTTCTACAGTCCTCCCGAGTTGTGCTCCCGGCAGCTGCCATTTTGCAGGGATGGCACAACCACCAAAGCCAGGAGGAAGAATGGTTCTGTCCTAATTGTGGAGCTCTGTTGCTGAGTTCCCTAAAACAGCTTCATTCCACCACCACCACCACCACCACCCCACCCCCGCCGCCCGTATTTCATGGAGCTTGGTGATGAGCTTTGGATCCTTTACTGCCCGTCACCGTCTTCCTCTCTGTAGGTAGAAACTCAGGTGGACTGGGCCCAGAAATCAAATGGAATGTGAGAGGCTCCTCTGCACCGAGACTTGCCCTATCCTAGGCTGCAGTGTGGAAAATGTCTCACATAGAAGAATCGGAATGGCTTCCAGAAAAATCAACCCAAACAGGATGAAAAATGAAATGTACACAATGATTACAGCTCTGCTAAAATATATCTGTCAATGGACCCACGCTGGAAATGAATAAGCAAAAATGACAAACTGTGTGATATGGTGGTAATACTGGGGGTGAGTTTTCTTTTGTCCTCTATTTTCTAAGCTTTCCATGATGTCATTATCCAGGGTGGGGCAAAAGCAGGTTTACAGTTGTGAGTATGAGAAGCACAGAATTTATTCTTGTATTATTTTTTATTAATTACTGTATTATTTTCCATCGGAACAACTGTAAGCCTATATAGACTTAGAAATGAAATGTATATTAAGTTTCTTAGTGTAGAATACGCTTTTCTAGAAATATTTTTGTGATGTAAGTCATTTTACTTATATCGATTTTGTAGAAAAATTTTAGAAACTAACAATAACCATGTTGCTTAATGTCACAAATATTATAAATATACTCAATCTTGATTTCAACATCAGATCGCAGGTCATGGAGACTCCTGTCTGTAACTTTGATGTACAGGAAAGCACAAAAGCATAGAGGCTAAAATGGACTTTGGAGTCAGGCAGACATGGGTTCAGAACTTTGTAGTCCTGATGTCAGCATTTTGTTCTCTTAAGGCAACAACTCTGTATGTTGTCAGGTACAGTGATTAGGGTTTTTCTTTGCGCGTCCCATCAGAACCAATATAAATAAGGTGAATCTTTTATCTAGGCCACCCCTTTGATCCAATAATATCATCTCTGGGGATTTATAAATATACCAAAGGAAGAAAAGGTTGTGTTGTATGCCTGAATATGGGCCTGGTTTAATTTTAATAGTGTAAAATTGCTAGTGACCCAAATTAATAGAGGAATGATCATTGAAATTTTGTGTAATCTAGCTGAGATATTGTGCAACTATTTAAAATGATAATTTTTTTTTTAATATATTTTATTGATTTTTTACAGAGAGGAAGGGAGAGAGATAGAGAGCTAGAAACATCGATGAGAGAGAAACATCGATCAGCTGCCTCCTGCACATCTCCTACTGGGGATGTGCCTGCAACCCAGGTACGTGACCCAAATTAATAGAGGAATGATCATTGAAATTTTGTGTAATCTAGCTGAGATATTGTGCAACTATTTAAAATGATAATTTTTAAGACAATGCTACAACATGAGGAAATGCCTGCATTAGTCAGCTACTGCTGCAAAAGAAACAAACTTGAAATCTCAGTCATACAATAATAAGCACTTATCTATCACTTACACATTGCAAATCAGTTGGGATTTGGCTATCTAGTTGGGATCAGTCAAACTTGGCTACATGTCGTGAGCTGAGTTCAAGACTGCTTCACATCTCTCATTCCTCAGTGACTGATGGGCTGCCCAAGGCATAGTCTTCACAGGAGCAGAAGCCCAGGAGAACAGATGTAATACTGAAATGCGTAAAGCCTCTGCACTAACATTTCATTGGCCAAACAAAGTGACACGGCCAAGCCCACATCAAGGGGGTGGGAAAATATACACCAGCTTTAATGTTAGGAACTATAAAGGGTATAGGTATAGGGAGAGGGAGAAGTATTGGGAACAATAGTACAAACTAGAACAAAAAGGTTATATGAAAAAGCAGATGCACAGGATATAAAGTTGATTGTACAACTTGATCATAACTATGTAAAAATATTTTTGCATATCAACAAAGAATAGAAATAAGCAAAAACGAAAAAAAAAACCTGTGTCTGGGTAACAAGATAATAAGAACTTTTTATTTGCCTTTCTCCACTTCTCAAATTTAACACAATAGAAGTATACTACTCTTCTTTTTATTTTTTTAACTTTATTTATTTATATTATAACTGATGTTAGAGAGAGGAAGGGAGAGAAAGAGAAAGGGAGAAACATCTATTTGTTGTTCCATTTTTTATGCATTCATTAATTACATCTTGTCTGGGCCCTGACCAAGGATTGAACATGCAACCTTGGTTTATTGTGATGATACTCTAACCAACTGAGCTACCAGGCCAGGTATACCCTTCTTTTTAAAAGTAAGTTTTAGAACTTCTTATAGCAGGCAAATTAGTTCATCAAACTAACTGTTTTATCCATTATATTAAAGGTCTATAGAAAAATTTAGAATTCTAAGAACAAGCAAGATAGTCAATTATTCTTAGTCCCCACCAATTGCTAATCTCAAACTCAAACCTAATGAACTCCCATCAACATGGATCTTTAACTTTGCCTGTTGCCTAAAAAAACAGCTTAAATTCCATTATCCTCTTATTCTTCATTATTGCAGTGCTGATTATTCTCCACATTGACCTCTTTGAAGTCTCCAAAATTAGGTATTCATTTCATTAAATATAAACTTTATCCCTAGTAGATTCTGATCCTCTGAAAGTAGCAAATCCATTCAACAAATAATTATGAGCACCTTCCATGTTTGAGGTACTACAGTAGTTGCTTTGGGGAAATAAAGATGTGTAAATGACCATCCTTACCCTCAAGGATCTCACAATCTAATGGGAAGAGAAGTTTGAGGACAGAAAGAACAGACTAGTAGATGGGTCCCATGTTCTAAACCCTGGTGAAAAACTAGAATTATCTGGACAACTTTTAATAAATATCAATGTCCAAGACATGTCCAGGCATTCTGATTTAATTGGTCTGGTGTCTGGCTGGATCACTGGTATTTTTAAAGCTCCTCCGATCATCATAATGAGCATCCAGGGTTGAGAATCACTGGATTAGGCCTCTACTTTAAACCTGACTGAGCTGTTTGAGTGCACTAAGAACTGATAAGGACTCTCAAATTAAAACAATTATTTTAAAAATAAATTATTTTATCAAAAATTACATAATGTATGCATATAGTTTAAAAAGTTAAATGGTCCTGAGGTTTATGATTAAAATACTGTATAGCAGTTCCCTGTTCTTTTCACTCCCGCAATCCCCCTCCACTTTTGATCCTTTAAATTATTTTTAGAGAATTCACACTTCTTCCATTATCCAAATGTTAACACACTGGTATCTTTTGCACCATCAAAAACGAATTACTTGCTGAACTTCATTTTATCCCACCTAAAAGTACCCTGAAGCCCCCAAGGAAAGATATAAGGAATAACATCAAGTAATTGGTGCAGCAAGGAGGTAAGAGAAAGGTTCTCTGGACAGGACAATTCACAGTGGCCCATCTGGTGGTCTGAGCCGTTCAGAAAGGCAGCTAAGAGCACTTTGCAAGCCCTGCCTGCTCACCTACCTAGTGGAAAGGGATGGGCTTTATCTGAAATTATGGCCAAAAGAATATTTCCATACTTTCTCCTGCATCGAGGCCTCACCAGCATTAATAAAGTTGTCCTAACTTTTCTAGAAGTTAAAAATAGTCCAGAAAGAGGAATAATTCCAAAGCAACTTAAAAAACCTTACAGACAGAAAAACAAAATTGCATTGAAGAGCAATTATTGGCTTAGTTATTTTGGGAGCTGACTAGACAAAGGGACCTCTGATTTTATTTCTAATATATTGCACATACATTGGCAAGAAGACGTGATAGGAAGGTATTACATAGACTCTGCTATGCCAACAACTACTTCTTTGGTATAGTTTAGAATGAGTTGGGTGTTATCCTTTAAACACATTTTTTTAAGCCATAGAAAGGCTGTGAAAGAAAAGACCAAGTTTAACCGAACAAGGACTTGAACAAGGACTTGATTGGCAAGTAAGAATTTCAACAGATAGAGGGAGCACAAAAGGGTTTGAAGGTTGAGAAAATGGCACTGGCACAGCCAGGAGCCAAGAATGTAGAGGCACCTAGGTGGTAGAATTGCCATCCAGGCTCCCCATGAACTCTTAAAGTTGAATTATAAAATTAACACCAAATCATAATGGAAGAGTTTAGGGATGTGCAAAGACCCCTGATAGACAGACTATGTCCCAGGCCAACAGCAGGGTAGAAGCAGTTTCTAGTCTAGATGAAAGTATTAACTGGTAGAAAATGAATGTGAGTAAAGTACTGTTATGTGTTGAGAGGAGTGAGGGGAAGGTTGATGGTTTACTTTAGAAACTCAGAAAGAAAAAATCATTTAAGGCAAAGAATATGGAACAACTAGTCACTCTTAGCATTCTAAATTTGCTTTTTTTGGTAAATCTGACCTTGTGATGGAAATATTCCTATTGTAGATGTGTTTGCAATAGTCTATCATAGCTTTAAGCCATACATTTGATCATATTATCAGCTCCCCTTGCTGTAAAGCTATGCTTATGTAATTTGGCCTCCTATGTTACTACTGCATGTGCTGATTAGCAAGAGCATCTGGCCCACTTATTACTATAATCCTCATTGTAAATTGTCAGTTATGCCTTGGTCTTTTGTGAGCTTGATTAACACAGAGCCATCCCCAAGAAACTGATCCAAACTTGGTGCAAAGAGGAAATCAAGTTCTGACCCTACGAAGCTTGGGACCCACAGCCAGTATGAGGTGCCAACCAAGGTACTACCCTGAGAGACCCAGTCAAAGTAAGTAGCCTGAAGGCCACCCTACCTTCCATCCCCAAAATAGGTCAGCAAGGCTGGGTGCATTAGAAACACTGGAAGATGGAGACATAATACTGTTTTAAGCGAGTAAGTCAGGGTATATCATGGAAAGCCTTGAAAAATGGCTTGGTTTCAACATTGCAGGGACTCACTGAAGATACACTAGCAGGGAATGTCATAAAAATCAGTTCTCTGTTTGAGGAGAACATCTCTGGTTGACAGGATGAAGGCTGGATTGGACAAGGTAAAACCAGAGGCAGGGGACCAATTATAAGTCTGTTGTAATTGTACATTGAGGAGGTGAAGTAGACTGGGAAAAGGACAGTGACACTGCAAAATGCAGTGGCAGGATCAGTCCCAAGAGACGTTTCTGTGGCTCTCTGCCATACTGATTGTGCCTTGAGCTCCTCATTTGTAATATGCTAAAAGGAGTACCTGCCACCTGCCTGGGAGAAGGGACTCTGCTCCTATGGCTTCCTGTACTGTTTGAAATAATTTTCAGAAAGCTGTTCTCTTTTCATAAAGCAGGTAGAGGTGTTTAATGGCTCTTGAGGCAAAGGAGAGCCTATGAGTTTCCTCTGAAGGACTGCATTCTGGGCTAAGCCCAAACACAATATTCCTCTCTAGGCCTGAAAACTGCTGAATGCTGTCTAAAATGATGTGACTGCCCAAAACACCAGGGGCCTGGCTGAACACAACTTCTGTTGCTCTGTGGGTCTCAAATAATTCCATTGCTTTTAGCAGTGCAAGCTCATAGCGTCCTCTGTCCTCCCCTCTCCTGCACAGAATTGCTATATCTTTGGGCAGATAGCCACATTGGAACAGGTTGTGACATCTTTCTGCCACGTACTTTGCAATTTGTTCTATTGTCAGGTTGGTCTCTGTTTCACACACCCCAGGAAGAGCCTGGGCACGCATTGCTTCCTCGTAGGCGGCTTCCCTGAACAGTGCCAGTGTGTCCAGAAACATGTTGGGCGGAGGACTTTCTTTGATCTTCTTCATTTCTTGTTTCATGACCATTGCTATTTCCAGAGAACAGTGGATCCCTTTGGTGATTGTTTTCCGAGGAAACTGAGCAGATGGAGGGGGGAGGCCGTTGACATCAGCATGATGGACTTGGAAGGGGTCCAGGAAAAGCCAGAGAACCCCGTGATGAAGGTTTTTCCTTCCAGCTCCCCTCACCTCTGGATGGGTGATACTCTTAGCCTTCTTGTACCAATCACCATATACACTGCAGAAATTCTCCGTCTCATCCATCACTATGTGTTTAATCTTTAGGAACTCCCCTTGCATGAAGGTTTTCCGCGTCACAGCCTGGCAGGTGGTTTGTTGGCTGTAAGGATGAAAGAGAGAATTGGGTTTCAGGGAACACCATGCACTCATTACTGTCGGGATTGAAATTAGAGACTAGTTCTCACCCGGAGGACGATTCATTGATCCAGTTGTGTACGGAATACTACAAAACTGCTCTACTTACAAGTTACCTGATAGAGAGAATACTTCATTGTAAACCCTACTCTTCAGGGTTATCTAGTTAAATATGCATGTGAAACTTTTGAAATAAACCCAGGTAGGAACGTTATTGTTTCTATTAGTAGTCCATTTCTGCTGCTTGACAATCCCTGAAGACAAGCTCTTTACTTTGTCCTTTTTAGAGCTAGAGAACAGTTATCTAGAGGCATATCATACTTTTTTATGTGGAAAAGAGGTATGGGTAAATACAAATTCCTCTAAAGCAAATCCCACCACCCCTTTTAGATGTAGTACAAAACCAGAAGCCTCATTCGATTTTGGTAAGGAAAACATGGAGAGGCTGCTGAGTTCCATGACATGTCAAGTAGGGTAATAAATCTTCAGGGCTGTAATCCTGTTTCGCGTGTTCAGTTTCCCTTTACAGTATGTTGTAGCATATCAGAGGAGGAGGAACACCTTAGAGGAGGCAAGAAACAGTCAAGTTGGATTGTTACCTCCTCTAATTTGGATCCAGGTGTATCACTCATGACTATAGATTTCCTGATGTTACATACGCAGTCCCTGGGGCTTTACTCCCTGTGCCCTGAATCACAACTGTTCATGTTCTTCTCTTCCAGTTTGGACTTTGTAGATATCTTGAAGAAAAGCACTGATTCTTAGCCACTCTCTGTATCCCCCTCACATTAGGGTTCATAGATACTTGTTGAATTGAATTTGCCTTTGACTGGAGCATTTTTAAACTTACCTATAAAGCATAATAAAGAACTTAACCCATAGCACAATTTACAAATCTTTCACAATATGGCATCTGCCTCCTTTCCAATTTCATCACCTACTACATAACCATAACCCCCACCCCCACACTGCTCTAGTCAGACTTACCCTTCTGATTCTCTAAGCATCTCCATGCCTTCGCACACACTCTGCCCTTTGCCTAAAAAGCCCTCATTTTATTCACTTTGCCTACTAACTTCTTCTCTTTTTTTTTACAGAGATGAAGGATGAGAGATAGAGAGTTAGAAACATCGATCAGCTACCTCCTACTGGGGATGTGCCCGCAACCAAGGTATATGCCCTTGACCAGAATCGAACCTGGGACCCTTTAGTCTGCAGGCAGACGCTCTATCCACTGAGCCAAACCAGTTAGGGTGCCTACTGACTTCTTAAGAGTGTACCCTTCTTAGGGATCTCCTTCACTGGGGAGTATTTGCTGACCAACCTTCAGCCCAAGTTAAGATAAGCATATCTTTACTATCATACTAATTTTACAATATTCACATTGCTTATTTTATTTTTTTGTCCCCCTTTTTGGGCTTTATGGCCAGGTCTTCAAAATCTTTATCCCCACTAACACTCAATGTACACAATACCTAGCATATACACGGTGCTCAAAAAGATTTGTTGAATAAATAAGTAAACCAGACAAAAATGAAAATGAGTTTGCCCTCATTTGCTGAATTATAAAGCAACCAATTTCTTTTACTAAATTAAAAGCTAAAGATTTAAATCAGAAGCAGATTTGTATGTCTTCTAAAATTATTGATTCAGAACAAGTCAAACAAATGAAAATATTTTATAAGCAAAATCAAATGGTGTTTAAATTCAAGTTTCTAGTAGGTAGAATGTCTCATCACCTGAAATATACTGTGACTTTACAATATTAAGCAGCAAGCAAAATGTTTCTTTAAAGCAAGATAGGTTCATTTCTACTTTTCTTTAAATTTAAGACCACAGATTGTGGGAAACTGTTCCTAGCTATATAAACTTAAATGTATGCAGACTTGGCTGACTTATGATGAAATACTGAAGATTGGAAATAGCAAAGTACCCATTTATAGCTCAACTACCTGGTCACTTGCAAATGTCTGGGCTCTTGCACTTACTTAGTTAAGGTATTGCAAAATCTTAAGTAATTACTTTGGTGATACTGTTGAAAAGGCTGACTCAACACATTTACTGTGTTTAGTCAGTGAAACACTCACGCCACGTAATCCTTTAAGGAGTCATGTTCGCAAACATAGAGGATCTCTTTTGGTTTGCAGTGGAATAGGTCCTTGATTTTCTCCATGATCTTTATGGCGAGGGCTGTCTTCCTGGTTCCTGGGAAGCAGTGGATGAACAATTCTCGCGTCTCTTGAAGGCTCTCTGAAAGCAACTCACACTGCTCCTCTATGAGCAAGTTGAAAAATTCACAGCCCAGCCGGTCACTCAGAAGGGATCGAGAGCACAGCAAGACCACCACGATAAGGGCCTGCAACAAGTCTTCCATTTCCTCCTCATCAGCAAGCTGGTAGGATTGGGGGTAGTGGACAGGGATTCCACAGGGTCTAGACTGTGTGTCCGGCAGGTGCAGTAGTCTCGGAATGACACACACTTTCCCCGTGTAACCACCAACAGTTCCCAGTTTCTGCTTTAACTGACGAGCAGTGGTTCGGGCATACTCAGGCCCCTCGGGCCCACTCGGGTGCATCAAGATTGTATAGAGTACCAGGGGGCTGTTCACCGCTATTAGGAGAGCATCACACAAGACATTCTGCTCTTTCCTTAAGCCAATATCACTAGCCCAGCTTCGAGAAAATATCACAATCCCCTGTGAGATAGGACATATCTGTGTCTTCATGAATTCCTCCAGTTCTTTATGTTCTGAGAACAGTGTCTTACAGAGGGATTCTGGTTTAAATTGTATCTCTTCCTGTGTCACTGAAAATTCAAGGGATAGAAGTTACTAAAATGTACAAAAGCATTTGTAAGTATTCCTGCAACATCATAGGAAGAAATGAGTCTAGCTCTGGAACTATAGGTTTCCCTGTCTGCAAAGAAAGCACCCCTTTTTCACAGGCCAAGGCTAAGAAGTTCCTGCTGTTGGCAACTCTCATACAGGCGAGGGCAGTCAAGGAGGGGTCTTCACAGAACAGCCTCCTGGCACTGTCTCCTCAGCCCCAGATGGTCCTCCTTCCTGTTGAGGGTGTGTGTGTGTGTGTGTGTGTGTGTGGACCTGATGCTTTTGGGAGAACTAAGAACATTCCTTTAAAACTTTAAAACAATGATTCTAATGTGGCAATTTTGACACACACACACCCTGGGGTATTTAGTAATATCTGGACATTTTTAAAAAGCATCGTTTATTGAATTTAGAGAGAAAGAAACATCCATAGATAAACTGCCTCCTGCACACCCCCTTCCCCCCCGGGATCCAGCCCACAACCTAGGGCATGTGCCCCCACTGGGAATGGAACCAGCAACCTCTCTCTCAGTACACGGGTTGACGCCCAACCAAATGAACCACACTGGCCAGGGCTGGAAATTTTTTGATTGTCACAGCTGGAGGGCTGCTATTGGAATTTAGAGGGTAGAGGCCATGAATGGTGCTAACCATTCTACAGTGCACAGGGCAGCCCCTTCAACAAACAATTAGCTGACTCACATGTCAACAGTGCCAAGGCAGAGAAACTCTGCCATAGAACCCCATGGCTCACCTCCTTCTGTATTGGAAAGCCAGGGGGGAATTCTCTTGTGATATAGACATGAGGGATTTAGGATGATTCCCAAATTCTCTCAAATTTAGGAAACAAAAGCTATACATGACTGGAAGCCCCAAAGCACAGAGAAATATGTGTGAATTTGATGACTGGGAAACAAGAGTTAGCCATACATATTATTTCGGGACCATTATGTCTGCTAAGTCCTACACTTGACCTTCTCTCTAAGGAGAAAAATTTGGATTAATTGCTATCAATTCCTTCCAACATAATTTTAGAAAAGAAATAAGAAGGAAATACCTGGAAGCAAACGTTGTTGTAGAACTTCCTTAAATTCCAGGACTTTCATAGGATATGATGAGCTTCTTAGTGCAGATGAAGCTGGTGAAATCGGGTGAAGGCTGTAGTCTGTAGCCAAACTGGAGGTAGCTAAACAAATGAATACATGGAGAGTTGTTTCAGATGAAAAAGGAAAAGCACTTTTTAACTGTCCTCCTGCTGTTGATATGCGACTTGCATGGTGCTGAGCTGCTCTCACACTTACTATGCCTCAAACCGTTCACATAGGTAAGAAAGGAAGTCTGGGGTCTCCTGCAGGGCAAGTCATTTGATCTCCCTCATGTCAGGGTGAGGTGATCCCTAAGATTCATTCCAACGCTACATTCTGATTCCAGGTCATTTCTGAGAGGAAAAGGCTTCTAGAGGGAGTAAGGTCAGAAAAAGTTAAGCACACTATATATTTTTTATATTGTTATAGTTGCTTAAGTCCCCATCCAAGGTTTGGATGGAATAGGAAGTGGCAGGATCTCTAGTTTGGTGTGTGTGAGTGTGTGTGTGTTGTGTGTGTGTGTGTGTGTGTGTGTGTGTGTGTGTTTAAACTTAAACAAATTTAGGACAAGAGAAAGAATAATCACTTAAGGCTTGATCTAAGCTTCTTTTATCAAATTTGGAACATATTAACCATGAAGCCAAATTGATAACCTGTGTTCAGGCTGTAAGTCCTCCATGGATTGCTTAGAAATGAGCAAAACTACAAGGGAAGTGAAAACACTAGGAGTCTCCCCCTACCTCCCCATCCCCTGCCCCAGCATCTCCTTTTGCATCAGCTTTTCCCCACTTGATGGTGCCCCAAGCCCAATGATTGGAGGTATTAGTTCCTAATGTTACTGAAACAATTCAGAATTGTCAACAAACTTCCCTTGAAAGAATTAGTGAAGAGTCCTTCTTAAACAATTTGCCTTTGAAATATCATCTTTAGAGTGAGATTACTGATGAATGTTTTTAAATATATATATATTTTTTATTTATTTTAGGGAGGAAGGGAGAGAGAGCAAGGTATAGAAACATTAATGATGAGAGAGAATCATTGATTGGCTGCCTCCTGCATGCCTCCCACTGGGGTTCAAGCCCGCAACCTGGGCATGTGCCCTGACTGGGAATCCAACCAAATCCTTCGGTGCATGGGCCGGCATTCTAACCACTGAGAAACACTAGCCAGGGAAATGGGAGAATATTTTTTAAGCAAAACTGCTTTCTGTTCTTCAAGTAAAATATCTGGCCAGCCCAGCCAGCGTGGCTCAGTGGTTGAGCCATGAGGTCATGGTTCAATTCCCGGTCAGGGCACATGCCCCGGTTATGGACTAGATCCCCAGAGTGGGGTGTACAGGAGGCAGCTGATCAATTATTCTCTCTCATAATTGATGTTTCTATTTCTCTTTCCCTTTCCCTTCCTCTCTAAAATCAATAAAAATATATTTTTAAAAAATCTGACCAACTACCCACAGAAGGCAGAGAAGGTGGTTACTCCCTGCTGACTGAATAATGGCTTCTATTCTGCTTTACCTGGTGGAATATCCAGCATCATAGTCACCCAGTCCTCTGCCGTCAGCCTTGCGACCAAATTGTCCCTCATGATCCACGAATCTGGAGCCTCTGTGAATACCACACAGCAGAAGGGCTGCACTTGAACAACACAGACATAACCATACAGGGCATCCTTTTGGTAGACATCCAAGATTTTGGTAGTGAAATTCACCTTTGGCTTTTCATGGCAGAAGTGGAATGTAGGCAGTTTTTCTATGCAATTTTCTATTTCTTTTTTTAATAAGTCAGGGTTCACTTTTTCTTTCTTACATCCAAACACTTCTTTGCTCTTATCATCTACCCCGATAATTAGGTATCCCCCATGGGTGTTGGCAAATGCAGAAATGTAATGAGGCAACATTTCTTTAGTCCTAGGGACAATCTTTTTGGTGGTGAACCTTTTTAACTCAACATGTGTTGATTCAGTAAAGTTGAGTTTCTCTTTATACATGAGTTTGTCCTTTTTAAGAAATTCTGAGGCAGACAGCCTCATATCTTCCTCTTCCTGAATGTGTCTGTCAAGAACTTTCTGAGGATGCAGCTCCTTCACCCTGGGTCTTCCTCTTTGGGCTCTAGATTGCTTCTGTCTGAGAAGTTCTAGGGCACTGCTAGCACTCAGGTTTATAGCGGAAGTCACATCTCTCTGATATAAATTGGAACGCAAGCTACAGATCCTTAGGGGGAGGCTGAAAACATCTGGGCTCCATGACTTGACAAAAATCAAGAGATTGTGCCCCTGTTGCATGTAGTCAAGGTATTTCTGTGAGCCTGAAGGAAGGAGCTTCTGAAAAGAAGTCTCCAGATCCTGTCCCAGCCCGTGGCAGCGGTAGCTGTAGGTTTTATCATCAATCTTTGCTTTGATCACACCCCCTCCAGAATTTAACAGTGCACAGGCGGCTTGGATGATTTTAGAATTCTCATTTCTTTTCAACTGGTTATTGGTCATCTTCTTCCGGTTCTCTTCTCCAAAAGTCACTGTGCCCACGTCTACAATTATCTCAGGATAGAGCATTTCTGTATTGGTCTGGAGACATTCCATCTCAGCAGCCCCTGTGTGCTCAAAACAGTAACAGAAAGGGGTCCCAATAAATAAGCAGGACAGGATGTTGTTTCTACATTAACAAGAATTCCAGAGATTACAATATAAATTACTGGACATACATTTTAACACAGAAATAATAGTTTTGAACATATTTTTATTGGTTTTAGAGAGGAAGAGAGAGGGAGATAGAAACATCAATGATGAGAGAGAATTATTGATCAGCTGCTTCCTGCATGGTCCCTACTGGGGATCAAGTCTGCAACCTGGGCATGTGCCCCGATCGGGAATCGAACTGTGACCTCTTGGTTTATAGGTTGATGGCTCAACCACTGGGAAACAATGGCCAGGTGGAAATAATATTTGATATCACTGTTTTCTAACAACTTCATCAAGATTGTTAGCCTTCCCAGCATGAATGGGCATAGTTAAAGGTAAATGCTTAATATTTTGCTATAATGGAAAACTTACAGTGCTAAAATTTTTAGCCATTTTTAAATTTAAAATCAGGAAGTGCCATCAGTGAGCCCAGGTATTATAAAAGTCATGGGTTAAAAAAAAAAAGGCATGGATTAGCACAGGAACCAAAGTAAGTTATTAGAGAATACGCAGACTTAGAAGTTGAAATCAGAAGATGCTCCTATTAATTCAAAGCAAAAGAAAGGGGGCGATAGAGAACTAAGGTAGTGTAGTTTAATAATCTATGTGGTGTAGATATCTTGCTATATAAACAAGCATAAAACTTGGTATTCTTTACGTGCTATTTTGTACATTTTTAAAGCTTTATTCTATCCTTGAAAGACTTTCAATTGAGACCAAATGCATAATTCTTTTCATCTTTTTTGTTAAGTCCTCTTTTTTTTTTTTAAATATATTTTATTGATTTTTTACAGAGAGGAAGGGAGAGGGATAGAGAGTTAGAAACTTCGATGAAAGAGAAACATCGATCAGCTGCCTCCTGCACATCTCCTACTGGGGATGTGCCCGCAACCCAGGTACATGCCCTTGACCGGAATCGAACCTGGGACCTTTCAGTCCGCAGGCCGACGCTCTATCCACTGAGCCAAACCGGTTTCGGCAAGTCCTCTCTTTTTAAAAAAAAAAAAAAAAATTTTTATTGATTTCAGAGAAGAAGGGAGAGGAAGAGAGAGTTAGAAACATCAATGATGAGAGAGAATCATTGATTGGCTGCCTCCTGCACACCCCACAACATGGGCATGTGCCCTGACCTGGGCATGTGCCCTGCACGGGAATCAAACCATGATCTCTTGTTCAGAGCTCCATGCTCAACCACTGAGCTACACAGTCTGGGCTCTTTTTATCTTTTCAAACATTCTTCTAAAAGTGCATTTCTTCATATATAGTGTGATACAGGCATTTTCCTGCCCTCCTAATAGTTCTGCCCTGTTCTGTGGGGACCTTTAAGACTTGGAAAAAACATGAGCCTTTGGGACATAGTTGTTAAACTATGACCAACCTTCTTTTGCTTCTCAGATCAGAGAATAGCCATCTAAATAGAAATCAGAGCTCTGAAGAAAATATTTCAGACATGGCTCCCTTAGTTTTTGTTAACTGCAAAATAAGATGTTTACTAACCCAAACCCAAATTCTTCCTGTAGAAGAAGAGAACCCATTTTTTCTATGTAATCTTTGCAAAGTAGAGGCCATGTGGGTGTTGTTTATGCTCATAAAGAGAGAAAGAAGCAGGCATTCAGCAGGACATATATCCTCTTCTGCCATAGTTTGCTATGGTTGCCTTCTCACTTCTGCCAGGCATACCAGAATCAACATGGTGATTTTTTTTTTCATATGTGAGCAGGTAAATGTAAATGCCTGGCTCTACAGAGAAACTTCTGATTAACATTCTATTCATGTCATAGAGTCACAGAAGTGTTGGAAAGGACTTTAAAGATCTTCAGGTCCAACCATTCATCTGATTCTTAAATCCTCTGTATAATATTCCCAACTCCCAACAAATTTCTTTCCAGCAACTGCTTGAACACCTCCAGTGATGAGTAACTTATTACCCACCAAATTAGTCCCTTCTATTTTCTGACAGCTCTGTTAGAAAGGGTTTCCCTCGTTTTCAACTGTAGTTTGTCTCCCTATAATTTCCACCTGCTGGATTCACAGGACAAATCTAATTGCTTTTGAACTAGCAGACCTGTACTATCATGACTCTCAAGTCTCACCGATGTTACTAATGCTGTTAACAACTGATAAATACATTGCTTTCTGAGATTCAAGCTCCATATGAATAGCCTTTCCGCTTTTCCCAAAATTTCTCACTCATCATCCTGTAGCTATTATTTTACTAAGCCCTTCATACCCTCAGACATAAACTGCACTTAGGATGAGATGGATGAGGTTTTTTAAATGAAAAATAAAAAAAATTTTTTTACCTGATACTCTTGCTTCTTCTCTTGTTGTTTCAGTTCCACATCTGGCTTTCCTCTGAATGTTTGCTTTTTGTCACAGTCCTGTGGCTCTTTGATATCAGCCTGGGAGGAGCAGGAACCCTGCCAGACTCTCCCAGTCTTCATAACATTACCCACTGAGGAAGGCTGATAAGGACTCAAGAAAAGCCTATGACAGGGCAGATTAGCATGCTGCAGTTTTGACTTCTGAGAGTGAATTAGGTAGTAATGGGAAGATTCAGGGGTTTTCAAGTGAGAGCCAAAGCTAAACTGCCCACCTCTAAGGGACTGGGTGTCATTTCCATCCGTCATATAAGCACTTCCTGTCCTGGTCAATTTCATTTCAAAGCTCTATATTCATTTTTATTTTAAAACTAGAGGCCTGGTGCATGAAATTTGTGCATGAGGTGGGGGGGTCCCTCAGCCCAGCCTGCACCCTCTCACAATTCGGACATCCCTCTCACAATCCAGGACTGCTAACTCCTAACCACTGGCCTGCCTGCTTGCCTGCCTGATCACCCTGTACCACTTGCCTGCCTGCCTAATCGCCCCTAACCACTCACCTGCCGGCCTGATCGCCCCTAACTGCTCGCCTCCTGCCCGCCTGATCACCCCTAAGCACTCGCCTGCCTACCAAATGCTCATCAGCCTCCTGCATTGAATGTCTGTCCTTGGTGGTCAGTGCATGTCATAGTGACTGGTCGACCGGTCGTTCTGGTCATTCCGCTGTTCGGGTTGCTGGGCTTTTATTATACAGGATTATTTTTTTAAAATATATTTTTTTATTTCAGAGAGGAAGGGAGAGGGAGAGATAGAAACATCAATGATGAAAGAGAATCATTGACTGGTTGCCTCCCTGCACGCCCCCCACTGGGGATCAAGCCTGCAACCTCGGCATCTGCCCTTGACCAGAATTGAACCTGGGACTCTTCATTCCGCAGGCCAACACTCTATCCACTGAGCCAAACCAGCTAGGGTGAATGAGTTGTTTTATAGTTAAAAAAAAAGATGACAGCTATCGCACTTGGAGGTGCTGGTTAAACCGGATAGAGCTTCTTGAACTAGGCTGTATAATAGCCACCAATTCTTGTTATCATTGTTGTTATTATAAACCTGCAAATGTTACTTTATGAGAAACAATGGTCTTTGTAGATGTGATTAAAAAAGAATTCTGGGATGGGAGATTATCCTGGATTATCTGGGTGGGCCCTAAACCCAATTACAATTGTTCTTGTAAGTGAGGCAGAGAGAGATTTGATACACACAAAAGGGGAGGAGGCAGTGTCTGACCTAGAGACAGAGATTGCTGTGGCCGCAAGAAATGGGGCAGCCACTGAAAACTGGAAGAGGCAGAAATGAATGATTCCCTACAGCTCCCCATCTCTGTCCTAGGGAGCACAGCCCTGCCAACATCTTGATTTCTGACCAATCAACTGGTGTCAGACTCATAGCTGTGAGAAAATAAATTTCTGCTTTTTAAGCAACCAAGTTTGTGGTAATTTGTTATAGCGGCTACACAAAAATAATATATGCATCTCCTTCTAAATTGAAGCATCAAACAATTCTGTGCTTCTACTTCAATTTGTTTATGATGAAATGACATTCTTAAATCCCTAGGTTGTCTTGTTTTTTATTTTTTATTTTTAACTGAGGTTACATTTCTATGAAGTTCTGCTTTGCTGGCATTACCCTTTATATATGTTGGCTGAATATAGTTTCAGGATAGGAGGCAGAATGGATGCTATAATCAGCACAGTAGCACCATAAACTCTAAAAGCCTGCCCTCAGCCTCAACTTTAACTGATTTTCATTAACTTCACTTCTAAATTCAGTCTTTTAGTTCTACCACCAACCTTAATTCCCAGCCTCACACTCACATTGCAATCTCCCTTTCCTTTTAGAAAGATAAAAATGACCATTCTTTACTGGACATGTGCATTTTGGTACAAGGTAGGAGCTTTTAAGAAGAAATTGAGATTACATGGAAGAGATGGAGTTCAAAGCCAGGTTTATCTAATACAAATGTTCCTGCTCCTTCCACTGCCTTTCACCTTTGGGATTCTGCCTTCAAGTTTTGGAGTCTTCAAAATCGGAACTCTGCCTCAGTATCTCCCCCTTTTCTTCCCGGTCCACAGGAAGAACATTATTTGGACAGGAGAACCAGGAGCCAGATCGTGGTTTCCTTATTCTTCTTCAATGCACTATAAGGGACCAAATCAGAAGAAGGAGGGAAACATGTGAAAGATGAGCAAAGAGAGTTTCTCTTCCTTCTTCAGAGTTCCTTAGTCAGGTCCCCTGGCTATAAACCGTTACAGTTATCACTCCAGGGAGCGTCTCACATCAAATGTCCATGCTACAAAATAATCTGAAATCATCAGCTTGCAGTGCTTTTCCTAGGTCCTGGGAAAGTGAGCTGGCCATTCTGTTCACAATTGGCTAAGAACTACCGTAGAGTCCCAATTTATTTCAGATATATTTATTCACTACAAATTTCAATTTATCAGCATAGTTATGGCACAGCCCTAACTAATACAAATACCAACCTCCCTCCTAAATTCATTCACAGAGATAATTCAAAGAACAGGGACCCAGAACAAAAACGCCAGTTCCACCAAGCCACTCTGGGTCTCTTAACTTTCACTCATCCTTCATTTAAGTACCTAGGGTTTTGAAATCGTAGGTCTGGCACTGAGTATGATGCTTACAAATATAGTCTCTATGCATGACCACAACACAATAGTGCCACTCTGGAGAGCTAGAAATGTAAGAGTGTTTTCTTTGGGTGTTCTGAGGAGTGACAATAACTATGCTTGTGAGAATAAGACTTCATAAATGAGATGGTATATGAACTGGAACCTGCAGATAAGAATGCACCAAGCCCTAGCTGGTTTGGCTCAGTGGATAGAGTGTCGGCCTACAGACTGAAGGGTCCCGGGTTCGATTCTGGCCAAGGGCACATGCCTGGGTTGCAGGCTTGATCCCCAGTAGGGGGCATGCAGGAGGCAGCTGATCAGTGATTCTCTCTCATCATTGATGTTTCTATCTCTCTATCCCTCTCTTCCTCTCTGAAATCAATAAAAATATTTAAAAAAAGAGAATGCACCAGGCTGAGGGAGATGGAGATGCAGAGAAAACAGCACATGCAAAGGCACAGTTTCTCTCTTTTTTTAAACAAGATTTCTAGATGTTGGGTTCTAAGCATTTTTTTAATCGCTTTGAGAGAGAGAGAGAGAGAGAGAGAGAGAGAAAGAGAGGGGAAGGAGAGAGGAAGAGAAAGAGAGATATTGCTCAATTGCCTTCCATAGGTGGTCAGGGATCGAACCCACAACCTAGATACGTGCCCCAACTGGGAATCAAACCTACCGCCTTTTGGTGTATGGAATCATGCTTCAATTAGTTGAGCCACCCGGCCAGGGCAAGGCACAGTTTCTTCACTGTCTAACCTCCTATGTTTAAAGTACAATGGAGTTCCTTGGTACAGAAGACCCTTCGTTTTTCTACATTCTTCCTTTTTATTTTTTCATGTCCTTCTACCCACCCCTGTCCAACACTCATCACAATCCTCATGCTGCTTATCACATGCTACCTCTCCATTTCCAGTACCACAGCCCTAATTTAGGCTCTTATTAGTTCTCACCTGAACCATTGAAATCCCTTTCAATAGCTTCCTTCAACTAATTGAAAAACACAGTCGCATGCTGAATTTTCTAAAGTACAGCTCTGAGCACCTGTCTTCTTGGGACCTCAATCTTTAAATCATTCTCCAGAGTAGTCTAATCTACGCAGCCAGCAAACACCATCCCTAACAAAGTCTTAACCCGTTTTTCAACTTTCCTACCATCCTCCTTCTTTAACACTATCATTGGTTTTCAAACTTTGGTGTGACTCAGGATCACCCATGGGACGCTTATTAAAAATATGCATGCTTGGGCTCCACCCCAGAAATCTGATTAAGTCTGGGTTTACCCCAGGCGTTTTTATTTTTTGTGTGATATGTTTTTGATGGAGGACATTTATATAGTTGTTTCCTCCTGATGTTGCTAACTCACCAATTTTTGAGAAACACTACACGTTTCAACTTCAAATTTGGTCAGCTCCCCCCATACATTCTCATTTAATTCGGTAATTATTCCTTCTTCCAGAATCTCCTAATTCTCAACCCCCCACCTCCACCCTCCCTCCCCCCCCCCCCGCCCCATCTTTCAAGACGCAGGTTTAATGCCATCTCTTCCGGGAAGTCTTTCCTGCTCTCCTTCACACTTCTTTGATATTTAGCTGCACTTTTCTTGCGGCACCTCTTGTTTACTTAGGAAGCATCCAAGAGCCCGACCAGCCAGGAAGGTCCCTCTGGACAGAGAGGGACACATTCATCTAAGTCCACCCCAACCCCTAGCCCTCACGCGGCCAGGCGGACAAGTGCAATAAACAACGTTGGATCGCTCCATCAATAGTTCTTCCCGGAAACGGAAACCCAGGGCACAACTGCCTCCGATGAAACCACCCGGGATAACCGTCGTCCTGAGGTCCGAGGGCGGGCGAGAACTGCTCTGAGTCCGGTGTAAAGCGCCTGCCCCAATTCTGAAGATGGAGCCGCCTGGAAACCGAGGGACGGAAAAGGGGTTTCCGCCCTCCGGCTCGCTCCACCCCTGACGCTCGCCTCGCCCTCCGATTGGTTGCTCCTTGCACGTGACCCTCTGGCCGCCGCGGGATTGGTTGTCTGGCAGAGGCCGCAGTGGGTGGTGGGATGCCGCTGGGGCCTGGAGGCGGAGGTTGGTGGGAAGCCGGAGCTGTTGTCTTGGAGGGAGGGCTAGGAGGCCAGCAGTCGGCTCCGTGAGCCTTCGCCGGCTGGGCCAGCCTCCTGGGAGTCTAGGGCGTAGGAGTTCTGGGATTTTCCAAATGGGGCTTAGGACTCCTGCCTGGGTCTGGTGTGAGCCCTGGCTCCGGCCTTACCCGCCTTTCCCCGCAAGGACGGCTTTTCTGTCTTCCTTGGAGTTGGTGGGGTTTGGACCATGTGATTTATTTTTGACGGTCCCCTGCGTGTAAGCCTTGGTTGTCTGCGCAGGGCGCCGTGCAGAGCGCCAGGAGGTGGGGGCGGGGCGGGGGGAGGGCGGAGGGAGGGTTTAGAGATGCTTGCGATGTGGTCCTTACCTACGTGACGCGTCGGAGGTAAGTCGGCTGATGCCTTTCTAATCTAGCAGTTTAGGATTTAGTAGGGAGGGTCGTGCATTGACTGAGTTAAACGCTCATTTATTGAGCCTCCTCCTATGCACCATTCTGAGTGCAGTGGATGCAAAGGCCAGTAAGACTCAGTCCTGGTTCTTTAGGAACCCTGTGATGGGGGAGGTGGGGATCGTGAATAAATGGCGTTTGATGCGTGTTGTGGGGGTAAAGACTCAGAGGAGGGGATGACTGAGGAGTTAGGGACCACTTAACAGAGAGACAGAGAGAGAGAGAGAGAGAGAGAGAGAGAGAGAGAGAGAGAGAAGGTGACAATTAAGGTTTTAAGACTGTAATTAGGCGCTCTCCACATGGAAAGGGGCGGGGAAGCATTCCAGTTGGCGCAGTGTACTAAGGAGGAAAATTAGGAAAGTATATTTGTGTAGAGGATGATGAGATAAAGGCTCAAGCATAACCCTAGTAAAACAGACACTTTTAGTTTCCCTCTTTATGGAGTTTAGTTGCTAAATGGCAAACAGACCGATTGTCAGTTTTATGGAAAATCAACCTATTGATACTTATAGATGGCTGAAGCATGTGGTGTCTCCAGAATTGTTAGATACTGTCAATACCATGCTGAAAGGCTGGAAAGGGTGGCATGTGATCCTAGTACTTTTCCACGTCAATGATTGTGTATCACCAGGTGCCATTTAGAATAAATGAAATGCAATCAGCCTTTTCATTCAGAAATTAATTGTTCAGGTCGTGAATTATCCAGGCTTTCCCTTTTTTCCTTTATCTTGCTCATGTCCTGGAGGAAAATGAAATTAAACCTTATATTTAGCTGATAGTCGAAAAATAAAAATCTGGTAATCAGACATCAGTTCTCTTTCCAGCTGATGTTAATTTGCTATGGACCTTAGGCAAATCATAGCCTCTCTAGGTCTTGGACTCTTAAGATAGAAGATCCTGGTATAACAAATTTATGACTAGTTTTTATCTTTATGTGCAGCATGATTGTAAATCAAAATATATTTTAAATGAACTGGAGTTTAATTTATAAGAGAATTTAGTATAAAAATCTTTTGTAAAGCTTTTGCTTAAGAACTTATCTCTAAATCCCTTTGCAGGCATCTGAAATTTTATCTTGCAGTGTGTTTGAGCTCATTAAAAAAAAAAAAAAAGTTTTTTTTTTTAAATATAAGTGCTTATCCACTCACCTGTATTTCAAAAACAAAAAAGCTTCCCCAAACAAAAGTTGTTCAACTTTGCATTTTTGTACAGTAGAGTTACTTAAACCAAAGCATAAAATGGTTGCAATTTAAACTTATCTAAAAAGAAGGCTTTATTTTTTTCATGGGTAAACCTAAGTTTTTTTAGAAGTGAAAATACTCTTAGATAAAACAAGGCGGTGAAATGCAATGATGCGATGATGAGTGAAGTATAGTCTGACCTGGTATTGCCATTGCTTCAGTGTTGGCTCTGACCAGGGTGTGATCACTTAATCTTCTCTCTGAGCTGAGTCTGTTTATGGTTTTCCCACATTGGTATGTTCTAGCCTATTTGGATACTGGTTTTATTATGTATATGAGTGTTTCTTTGGTATCTGTTTGAATTTTACTGATACTTTGTTTTCCTTCTTAGGTTGAGGTGAAAAATCTGGCTTTGATACCTTCATGGAGTACTACGTTATTTCAATCCTGAATCTGGTTCAGTTCTCTTATTGACTTATTATATTAAAAATGTTTTTTAAATTGCTATTTGCTTTGGTAAAACCTTGCTATTTAACAAGAATTCTTGCAACTATCCCATATACTCTTTTTATTTATAAAAATAAAAGCGTAATATGCTAATTAGACCTGATGGCCTTTCAGACGACCTTCCGAAGCCGAGCAAGCCATCGCGGCTGCAAGGGCCGAGCCCCTTGCACAAATTTCATGCATTGGGCCTCTAGTGATACATAAAAGTGTTAATATTTTAAAATCCATAGGATGTTCCATTTCAGAATTTAGTTTTATCACCTTAGTGCTATTAGAGATTGTTTGTCCTTTGAATTGCTAAAATGAGTTAAAATACTGGGAAACGCCTATCTCAGCAGAGGCACCTACAAATTACTTTCATCCTTCCTCATCTAGTTATGATTTTTTAATCCATATTTTTTCATCAATTTGTCAATCCAGGTTTGAATTTTTCTACATAGGCAACTTAAAGTGTTTTTGTAGTCTTTCTAATACAAGACATTTCGAACAAGGCTGAATGCTGAATTCTTGCTGTTGGAGTAGAGGACTTTCCCCCCAATTACTGGATTAGCAAAAAACCCCACAAAATGTTAATACAAAAATACCCCCAAAAGTCAAAGGTTGTCTGAATGAAAAAAAAACAAAAAAACACCTCAAGTAATCTTTCAGTTTCTGTACAATCATGACAACATGGAACAGTTCTTTGCCAAAAAACATTTATTCTTGAAATGTATTTAAGCGTTTCATAGAAACTTTAGTAATAGCCAGAATTATTCATGCCAGTTTAGCAAACTCTTAATAGCAAGGAGAAAGGGCTTATTAAAGGAGCCTTTCTTTACACATAGATGAGTATTTTACTTCATCTTTTTTTAATATTTATTGATTTTAGAGAGAGAGGAAGGCAGAGGGAGAGATAGGCTGCCTGCTGCATGCCCCTCAATGGGGACTTGAGCCTACAACCCAGGCATGTGCCCTGACTGGGAATTGAACCGGTGACCTCTTGGTGCTTGTGCTGATGCTCAACCACTGAGCCATACCACCTAGGCCTTACTTCATCTCTTCATTGCTTATTAGTTTTGCTTTCTCACCAAAATCTATATATACACTTCACCTTAATTTTCCTTTAACCAGTTTCCCAAGAAAGACTCATAAAGAAATCTTTAAAAGTTGATAAATTACAGCAGACATTACATAACAAATGGGTCACAGTATATAGGAGGTATTGTTTTTCAAAAGAGTAAGCCCACTTTTCACATTGTAACCTGATAAAACCTCTTCCTCATAGGCAAATGAAAACTTTTTTAAATACAAGGTCTGCTTCCCCTTCACCACCCACTTTATGAGGTCTAACATGGGTTTTTCCTGAGAGTTTCTATACCTCTTTGTTCTTTAAGGAAAAGCTTCTGTACTGATTATCCTCTTTTATCCACTTCTATACGGACCCTCAATTCTCTTACTCTAATCAGCTTGGTTAACTTTAAATTGGGGCCTCGAGAGCAGGTTAGAAGGTTAAATCCATGGGTATATCCTTTTAAAGAAATCCATATTAATTTTTAAAAATTCATATAATTATGAATTGAGGCAAAGAAGTACCAAATAACACCGTGTACCATGCTGAAAACCAGCCCTGTGGCCTTCTGGGCAATGATTTTCCTGCGAGGTAAGATGCTAATCCCTTTCAGTTGTCAGGGGAGTACAGTTTAATTAGATGTTGTACTTCTGTTGGATAACCTGTGATGGGACAAGCCTGGTGAGTCCTCACATAACTGAACACACAGCGATAGCAAAACACATAGCCAGAGGTGGCAAGAACAGTATCATTCACCCGGGTTTTACGACACAGTGGGCACACAGTCTTCATTTTGGGTAACAGGGGAGAATCAGAATTGTAGTCTAGGTGTACAGGTGGTGGTGGAGTAGGCAGGGCAGTCAGTGATTTGATGGTTTCTTGATTTTCAGATGAGTACCACCACTCAAGGAATTGCAGGAAGAATACACCGACAGACAGGCCAGTAGAGAGGGATAAGGCAACACCCCCCACAGCTTTTTTCAGAGTTGACTTGATCTTCTCACTAATACTGTTGGAAAATAGAACAAGAAGGCAAAAGGAGAAACTGTTTATTTAGGTACAATTGCAGAGTGACTAATAGAAATGTAGTTCTCACACTTTTCATCAGAATCACCAATTCAGTTTGGGGAATGAACAGTTGCCAGACTGGCATTGTCTCCTTAAGGTTGTATTCTAAATGATTCCCTCTTTCTGACTAACAGTATTTTAGGAGCCTAGGAGCAAAGCTTTGTTTTTAAAGACGAGGGTTTTGTTGTGTGTTGAGAAGAAATTAGTGAGACATTGATTATATAGACCTTTTTGTGTATGTGTGGAAGTTAGTATATCCAGAAAAAGAAACAACTCACTTAAAAAAATTAACTTAGCAGCATTGAGGAATATATATTTAAACTTGTAGGAGAAAAAATAAAACTTGTAGGAGAACATGAACACTAACTACACGCAGTATAGCATCGTGGTTAAGAGCAGTCGAGAATTGTGTTGATCTGCCTTGAATCTCAGCTCTGCCACCTTCTCGCTGTGTGGCCTTGACAAGGTACTTAGCTGATAGGGCTTAGTTTCCTCAGCTGTGAAATGGGGCTAATGCATGAGTTGTGATGGGGATTGGGATAATGTATAGAAAACAAACACCTGGCTCAAGGTCTGGCCATAGCAAGTGTAGTTTTGATGAGGTTGCTTACCAGGATGGCAATCCTTGTTTTATGAACACAGAATTTTTCTATGATTTTATAAAAAAACCTCAATGTGGACTGAAGGAGGTGATTTCATAAAATTAAAGTAAGATTTTAGAAACTGTTCATCAAAGATTTGGGGGAAATGTTAAGGCCTTACCTCCTGGCTGGTTGCTGCATCATACTGGCTTCAGCTGCTTTGTGCTCCAAGGCTTGTATATCCTGAACTGTAAGTCGACCCAGCCGAACTCCAGCCAGACTAAGTAGTGGTGAGTGATGCTGAGCTTTTCCTAGGATGTATCGAAGTTGTTGTACAAGAAACCAGCCTTCCCAGGCCATGTTAACAAATGGGTAGGCTGCCAGGAAGGCTCTGTAAAACTGTTTCCAGCGGGAAGAAGGGGGATGGATAGAATATTCATCCTCTTCTCTCAGGCTAGAAACCAGCTTCTCCAGCTTCACTTTCAGATAGGGAAGAAGAACCAGGAACATAATGGACTTCCAGAGCTGCTTCTTTGGGAGACCAGCACTGGCCAGTCTCTGAAGCTTGTGTGTGTCCCCCGTGACAATCCGCTTTAAGCCGTAAAAGTTTTCAGAAAATGAGGCACTGGTTTTAGACAGATAATGCTGCTGGAGCAGAAGATCCAGCAGGGTAAAGATTTCATCAAACCACCTCCAAAAGAAGCCATAGTGGGCAGGGTTTGATTCTGCAAGAACCTAAAGCGAAGTAGATATTAATAAATGAAATGCATTCCATTGCACAGCTACTATGCCTTATATTTGCATTCCCCTCATCCCCACACCTTCTAAATTCTACACTTTGAGATTAAACAGATCACTACTTTTGGGGCTTACCCTATCCTTCCTGCAGTGCTGGGCATTCATTATAGGGCTCTACATATAACAGGGGTTCAATAACCTATATGAATAATAGGATATGGATTATGTGCTAATTGGTAATTTCAAACCTAGGCTCCAAGATAAACTCAAATTATTGGTTTGGTGTTTACCCAGTCGTCCCTAAAACCATTTAAAGAATGAATACCTTACCTTGACCACATGCTGAAGAGCAGGTCTCACTGCTGTCATTAAACTGTCCTGTGCTACCACCTCAAAGATGGATGGCTGGTCATCCACCCCAGAAGCAGCTGTGATGTGAGCCCCGTGCTCGGCCATAGTTTCCTGCGTGCACTGGGTTTCACTTTGCCTCTACTCAGCATGAACTTGTTTGGGGTATCCAGTGGGTGCTCAGTCTTAAAAGTAATCTTTCTGCAGGATATCCGAAACTCCTAATTCTCAATTTTTACAGGAACTGGGGGAGAAAAGACCACTTCTGGAGGCAGAGGGAACGGGTCTCAAGGAAGAAGGAATTTAAGGCAGGACGTGGATGGAAGTGCCGTGTGGGGAAGGGGTTACTTGCAAACGCTGCACCTCACAGGGCAGAGCGTGACCATGGGGGAGAAGCAGGGGCCAGGAGGTCGGTCCTCTCGAGCTGCAGTCGTGGAAGCTGCGGATCGGGGGCTTCCAATCGCGAGGGCTCAAAAGCCGGCCTGTCCTGAGAAATCAGAGGTGCTCGTGCGGGCCGGCACCCGAGGCCCGGCTCCAGCCGCCGGCTGGTGAGCACCCCGCCCGCGCCCGTCCTTGCGCGCGGACCCCAGGCGAGGCGCGAAGGACCCACGACGCCACATTTGACGGGAGGTCTCCGCTTTAGGACAGGAGCCGCACCCGGAAATAGAAGCCCCCGGCGGTGGGCAACTGCGGCGACGGAGAGGCGCTCTAGCGCGGCCCCGAAACCGGAACTAGAAAACTCTATGACCCACGAGCACTTCCGCTTCCGCCCCCGCGGGAATGAAAGGGCGCTGGGCGATTCCCTCAGAGGGAAATTTTTGCTCGCTTTAGGTAGTTGAGTTCGCGGGCCGTCTCGGTAGGAAACCAGAGCTCTGAGTCTCTGCAGAGGTGTTTTTGACAAGATGTTTGGGGCGCCCATCTCTGACGCCGCGGGAACTTGGTCCCGCGGGCGGTGGAGCTGGGAGCGGAGGGATGATGGGTATGCGGAGGTGGAAAGGCTCTCAGTGCGGGTGCAGCAGGTGTGATGGTGAATTTATATTATGCGCCGTTTGGAGAAGATTTGGTAAAGAAAGATGATTAGGATGAGAACGGTTCCCGTGAAACCTCGAAATTTGGGAGTTTTGTTATTACATTTCGTCCAAGCTGGTAGTTTACCATAGTCGTCTACGTTTGGTTGTATTCTAGAATAAACTCTTAGTTACTTTCTACCCTAGATAAAAAACGATTCCGATCTTTGTACACGGGAGGGTGTGTCCTATTAGCTATAAGAATAGAGTGCTAAGTCGAAGGAATCCTGATAAATTCCACCAGCAGGAACTGGGGAAGCGTGACAGAAAAGGCACTTTTCATTGTGTACCAAAGTTGGTGTAATTTACCTTACGGTTTGCAAAGTGCTGTCATGCAACTTTACCTCATTTGCATTGCTAATGCAGGTTTATTGAATTTGGATAAAAGTTCAAGTTCGACCTGTCTTCTCTCTCCAGAACTCCTCCCTGACCTCTGGCCTAAATAGGTAGAATATAGAAGGTATTACTCACTGCCCAGAGGACCTTAGGGTATATAGATAGGTAACTGCTTTGCATAATGAGAACCCTCAGAAACAAGGTTTGGCTTTGGTTATTTGAATAGAAAGAAATATCTTACAAGTTAACCGTAATTATACTTCTAAAAGGTGTTTACCAAAATGCCTGCTAAAAAGTCACATTGATAAAGATTTTTACCTTATGGAGCTTAAAGACTAGACATAATGTATCTATAAAGTACCTTGTACAGGTTAGGTGCTTGATTGATGGTAGCGAACAACATGCAGGAGGCAACCAATCGATGTGTTTCACATTAATATTTCTCTTTCCCTCTTCCACTCTCTCTCTGAAAAAAAAATCAATGGAAAAATATCCTCAGGTGAGGATTAAAAAACAACAACAAAACATAAATAATATCTACACTATAATGGAGTTTACAGTCTAGTTGGGGAGGAAAATAAACTAATATATAATTTATAAATTGAATAAGAGGGATGGGATAGGAGAGGACCCTGGGTAATCAGGGAGTGCCTTTCTGAGGAGATTGCACTTAAACTGAGACCAAATTATGAGCCAGCCATGTGAGGAGTTGGGGAGGAAGAATATTAGGAAGGAGGAGGAGTATTGTGGAGGCCCTAAGGTGGGAAAGAACTTGGCATATTTGAGTGTTACAATAGCGAGCAAAAGGGGAATATAGGGAATGAGGAGTGACTGAGAGGCATAAAATGATATTAGAGAGGTAGGCAGGGGCCAAACCATCCATGCAGGCACTAAGGGCCAGGGAAGGAGTCTGTAGCAATTGATATTATTGACCACTCATTCATTCAATAAATCCTAGGGAGGGGGGCTAGGCCTCAGAAATGGAAGAGTGAACAGATTGATATACTTCCTACCCAGCCTCTCTCTCCCTCTCTCTCTCTCCATATTTTTTAAAAATATATTTTATTTATTTTTTTTACAGAGAGGAAGGGAGAGGGATAGAGTTAGAAACATCGATGAGAGAGAAACATCAATCAGCCGCCTCCTGCACACCCCCTCCTGGGGATGTGCCTGCAACCCAGGTACATGCCCTTGACCAGAATCGAACCCAGGACCCTTCAGTCCGCAGGTCGATGTTCTATCCACTGAGCCAAACCGGTCAGGGCTCTCCATATTTTTTAAAAAGGTTTTATTTTAGAGCAGTTGTTTTAGGTTCACAGCAAAATCGAGGGTAAGATACAGAGATGTCTAATTTGTGGTTAACAAAAAGAACTTCACCTTTGTATAAGCAAGCCTATTACATGCTAGGTGCAGAATGTACTCTATCCCAGTTAAGCTCCACAAAACCACGAGAGGGTATAAATCATTTGAGACGTCATTTCGCAGACAAGGAAACTAAGATGGAGGAGAACTGAGGCAACTTTCCTAGTGACATTCAGGGCGGCGATTTCAACCCAGACCTGCTGCCATCTCACCCTTTCCCTCTGCACCACTCCCCTCTAGTGCCAGCCAGGCCCATGCAGGCCTGGGCTGCATCACCCCTGTCCGCGCTCCTCACCTGGCCGGGAAGTTAGCTGAGTTGGTTTTTCTTTAGGAAAGGAACAGAGTATTTTAGTGTTTTGGGGTTTTTTTTAGAGAACTGTGCGCGAGGAAACAAATCCCGAGAATGTCAGCTTGCTTAGTACATCCCTTCGGATAGACTCTGAACATCATTTGAGACTCCGGTGGCAGGTCTCTTCCCGACCAAGAAAATAGAAAAAAAAGTAAAATTAAAAAAAAAAAAATCTTTGCATCTCCAAGGCGACGAGATGGCTGCCTCGGGCCTTCCGCGCGCCGGGATGACGTCGCCGGCGAGGCTGTCTGACGTCGGCGCGTCCTGCCGCCATCTTTGTCGCTGGCACAGCGGGGTTGGCGCAGCGGCCGAGACCTGGAAGAGGAGCCGTGACGTGCGGGAAACCATTACAACATCGCTGGGGCCGCGCTCTCCGGCCGCCGCCGCCGCCCCCGCCCTTGCCTCCGGTGAGTTCAGGGCGGCGAACTCCGGGGTGTGTCCCCCATTGATGCTCGGGACGGGGGTGGCCCGCGGTGGGGTGGGAGGCGGGCGGAGGAGGGGACATCCTGGGAGCGTGACCGTTGAGGATGGACCGAGCCGTCGGGTGTGACCGTTGTGAGAAAGAGGGCGGGAGAGAGGGGCGGCACGGCCGTGGCGGGGCGAGGGGGTCCTCGGGGTGGCGGCGGGGAGCTGGGGAGCCCCGGCGGCCAGGGCGGGGCCGAAGTCGGCCGGTGAGGGAGGCCCCGGGCCAGGGGTGTGGCCGGGAGGGGCCCGAGGCCGAGGGGCGAGCCAGCCCTCGCCGCAGGGCGTCGTTCCCTGAGCCCGGGACGGGCCCGGCAGCTGAAGGGGAGCGGGAGCCCCCCGAGATGGGCACACGTCGCCCGGCTCCCCTGGTGTGAGGCTGAGAGTCATTCTCCCCCACCCCGTCATGGAGGGACGGGTCTCGCGAGCCCTGACACCTGGTAAAGAGCAGGAACTCCTGCACTTGGGAGGGGAGCGCCCCGCTGGCGTGGCCGGGTGGTTGAGCGTCCACCTGTGAACCCGAGGTCACGGTTCGATCCCGGGTCGGGGCACACGCCCAGGTCGCGGGCTCCATCCCCCGTGCTGGGCGTGCAGGAGGCCGCTGATGAGCGATTCTCTCTCATCATTGATGTTTCTCTCTCTCTCCCAACCCCTTCCTCTCTGAAATCAGTAAAAACATATTAGAGGGAGAGAGAGATGGGGAGGAAAAACCTCCAGAACTGGCCCGATGTGAAAGAGGGGGGAGAATTGGGGATACATCTTAGCCCGGAATTTTTCCATTTTGGATTTAGCAGGAATGGTCTGGTTTGAGAAAGGCTGTAGATTAATTAAGCCCGAGGCAAAGAAACCAGTACTTCCTGATACTAACTAATTCTTTGAATCCAAAGAATTTATTCCTGCTGTTCTCCGAGTAGTGTTTGGGGCTTTTACTGACACACTTACTTGGCCGCTTCATTATGAATCAACGTGAATAAAGTATGAATGCTCCATTAAACTTTGACTTCTTAGAAAGAAGTGTTTTTTAAATGTCAGACACTTATAATCAATGTAATTTTTTAAAATAAAACGCAGTAAGTTTAGGAAAGGCAGAATGACAAAGAAGGTGGTCTCAATGAGGAACAATTTAAATTATTAATAACCTTCGTGGCGTACTTCTCTTGCTTAGCCTCAGGGTACACTTACAAAGTAATAATAGCAGCAGATGAAGGAGATGCGGCTGTAATGTGAAAAGTGTAACACATTCCAGTGATGACTAAGCTAGTGGTAAGGTGAGACCTGTTTGCAAGTATCTTCACAGTTTAAACGCCCAAGGAAGCAAAAGGATAGTGTGTTCTGCAAACCACCTCACTGAAAGTTGGATGGTAAAATTAATAAAAGCTAACAGTACATTTTAGGCTCAGGTTTGAACCAAGCTGAACAAGGAGTGAATAAAATAGAATATGCTCTCCCTTTTTCCTTCTTTGCTTCCTTCTAGGTTTAAGTTTTCTAGACTTTATTGGTATTTCAGTTAAAAATTAGATGTAAAACTTTGAGCTTCTTTCTTACTGTATAATACTAACAAATCACCTTGTAGTCTGCCATATTTAAGTGACATTACAGGTGTGTCTGTTATAATTAGGTGTCTTTTTTAATTTCTTATGAGCTGAATGATACCTGAAGATGCTGTTGACTTTGCATTATTATTGAAATATCTGATTAGCACTTCTTACCCTTGTAATAAAAGATGGCTGGAATACCTTGGTTAACTCTTTGGCTAGTTTTTCAGTATAAACACCAAACTGTGTAAAGCTCAACTTTCAGTGAAAAGAAGGGATTTAGTGGCCTCGTCAACTCTTAATTTAGCTGCCATTTCCCAGAGAGCCATTCGAAATTAAGACTATTAATATTTTTCTGGCCTTATTTTCTTTAGGGCGACTGGAAGGAGGGAGAAGTAGAAGGAGAGAAAGGACTTTCACAATCTATATTTAGTAGAAACTAGGTTATGTTAAATCTAGATGTATAATCCTGTGTGGGGAGGCCTTCTCTGAAGTGCAGTGACATGACTCCCTGGGCTAGGACAAGTGAAAGTTATTGTGTGCTTTCACGGCGGTGGCAGCTGTGTTTTTTAACAATGCCCCTAGGCCATGTTGCAATCCTCAGAACAGCCAGGACTTGTCTTAGGCTGGTAGAAGGGTAGGGTGAGCTCAAACCCTGATGGTTTTGCTTTTTGCTGGGGCTCTTCTGAAGGAACAATGTGTTTTTCCCTCCAGGAGCTTGATTTTTGAGAAACTGATAACTTGATTTTTTTTTTTTCTTGAGTTCTATGTTGGCTGCTTTTTCTTTGGCTTCTAATGCAGACAATAGTTTTCACCATCCTATATTTTGGAGAATCTGGTTATGCCCATCTCTGGCATGTGAGTAAGTGCATCTCATTTTTAAAAATATATACAAATGTAATTTTTTGAAGTGAAATTCACATAACAAAATTAACCATTTAAAAGTGAGCAGTTAAAAAAAACAACACTGGGTGGTAGGGGAGGCCGGGGAATGTCAAGGGCGGGGGCGGGGGGGGGGGGGGAGGAGGAAACATGTAATACCAAGCAATAAAAAAAAAATAAAAGTGAGCAGTTCAGTGGCACTTCATACATTCACAATGTTGTGCACCCACCACCTCATATTTGTTTTTGTATAGACTATTTTCATTTTTCTTGGAATTTAAGGCAGGAATTGACTTGATACAATTATTTCCCTGTCAGTGCGTGTGAGGGATACTCCATTACTGGGGTTTACAACAGTGTGAGCTAAAAAAGTGATATGTTTTCCCCTTCTAAGCCCGGAGGTCAATCCTTCCTTCCTTCCTTCCTCCCCTCCCTCCCTCCCTCCATCCCTCCCTCTCCTGAGGGAATTTTTTTCATTGCTTTTCTGAGAGAGTGGAAGGGAGGGAGGGAGGGAAGAGGAGACAAAGAGAGACAGAGAAAAAGAGAGAAACATCCACTGGTTGCCTCCTGCACTCGCCCCACATCCACTGCGGGGTGGGGGAGTGGGAAGGGGGGAAAGGGGAGTGAACCCTCAACCCAGGTACTTGCCCTTGACCAGGAATGGAACTCAAGACCCTTGGTCTGGGGGATGATGCTCTAACCACTAATCCACACCGGCCAGGGAAGAGCAGGGATTTTTAATTTAGAATCTAAGATTACTTTTGATTTTCTCCCCTGAAATTTTGTGGGTTGATATATTAATATCTTGTTAAGAACACTTAATGCTCACAATAAATAGGACAGAAATATATTCCTTGACAGTGAAATTTGTTAGGGGAAGTAATGAAATGTGTGGGTCATTAATAAAGGTAGGATTTAAGATTAGGTTAACTTAATGTTTAACAGTTTGTATGGAAAACTGTTAAGAATTTAACATGTGGCCCACTGCATGGGAGAACATATTTGCCAATGTTATCACCGATAAGGGTTTAATCTCCAACATTTATAGGGAACTCATACAACTTAACAGAAGGAAGATAAACAATCCAATCAAAAAATGGGCAAAGGACCTAAATAGACACTTTTTAAAAGAGGACATTCAGAAAGCCAAGAGACATATGAAAACATGCTCAAAGTCATTAATCATTCGAGAAATGCAAATCAAAACAACAATGAGGTATCATCTCACACCTGTCAGAATGGCTATCATCAACAAAGCAACAAACGACAAGTGCTGGAGAGGATGCGGAGAAAAGGAAACACTCGTGCACTGCTGGTGGGAATGCAGACTGGTGCAGCCACTATGGAGAACAGTATGGAGTTTCCTCAAAAAACTAAAAATGGAACTCCCATTTGACCCTGTGATCCCACTTCTAGGAATATATCCCAAGAAACTAGAAACACCAATCAGAAAGGATATGTGCACCCATATGTTCATAGCAGCACAATTCACGATAGCGAAGATCTGGAAACAGCCTAAGTGCCCATCAGCAGATGAATGGATTAGAAAACTGTGGTGCATCTACACAATGGAATCTATGCTGCTGTAAAAAAGAAGGAATTCTTACCATTTGCAACAGCATGGATGGAACTGGAGAGCATTATGCTAAGTGAAATAAGCCAGTCAATGAAAGAAAAATACCACATGATCTCACTCATTTATGGATAATAAAGACCATTATAAACAAAATAGATACAGAGGCAGAGCAGCATCGAACAGACTGTCAAACTACAGCAGGAAGGCCGGGGAGGGTTTGAGGGCGGGAGGAGGTGGGTAAGAGATCAACCGAAGGACTTGTATGCATGCATATAAGCATGACCAATGGACACAAGCCACTGGTGGGTAGGGGAGGCCAGGGGAATGTCAAGGGTGGGGCGGGGAGAGACATATGTAATACTCTTTGTAATACTTTAAGCAATAATAAAAAAAAAGAAGCCCATGTGGGTAAAAAAAAAAATTTTTTTTAAAGAATTTAACATGTGTGTAAGTGTCTGAGAGCATTAAGCAAACAAGGATTTTTGTACCATTTTTCAAAGAAACTTGGTGAAAAATTCCAAGCAGATTTTGTTGTTAAATCTTAAGGAAGTTTTAAGTTTTCATGATCCTATAGGACTTAGAATGGCATAATAATAGACCACAACAGTCTTGAGCTACGGCCCTCTGTTAGGCTCTAGTAATCATTTCTGTAGATTGGTTTTTCTCTTTGTACATGTAAGTCCTTAGTTGATAACTTCAGATTTATTCCAAGTCTTTTATGTGAAGGACTCCTTTCTTCAATTTGCCCACTCCACATTTAGTTTACATTGTGAATGGATTAAATGATTATACATTCTTTGAATTTTTGCTAGAAAGGCGTTACGAAAAGATTGTGTAAGGCAAGCCTCTGCTACAGACTAATTAATTATAACAAATGCAATCAAAAGAAATTTCTGGATTCTATATTTGTTGTGAGTTCTAGCTCACTTCTTTTAACAAGGTAATTCAGTGAAATTCTGATAAAATCTATTGTATGAGGACTAAATAGTAAGGTTGCTGTTTGGAAAGATAGCAAATAAGTCTAATTTCTCTTAGGTTGTCCAAGCAGCACATTTTAGAGATGATTTGAGCTTAGCTTTTTTCAATATTTTACGTTTTCTGGCTCTTTCTCCTTTTCCTTATTACATTGATTTGTTTAGTGTGTAGGTCTTTTCTCTCATCCATATTTACTATTGTTAGCCCAATGTGTTAATCATTCAGGTTTGCCAAATATATTATCACCTGTGTTGTTTTGATCTGACAGTAATGAACAGGTACCAGGTTATCTGTCCTAAATTTGGTAATTAGTATTGTTAATTATGGTGGTAAAGAAGAAGATACTCAGTTTTGAGTGCAGAAGGAATATTATTAAAAGAAAATTTTAATGTATTCGAAGATGTCAGGTATGTTAGACTAAAGCAGTGATGGTGAACCTTTTGAGCTCGGCGTGTCAGCATTTTGAAAAACCCTAACTTAACTCTGGTGCCGTGTCACATATAAAAATTTTTTGATATTTGCAACCATAGTAAAACAAAGACTTATATTTTTGATATTTATTTTATATATTTAAATGCCATTTAACAAAGAAAAATCAACCAAAAAAATGAGTTCGCGTGTCACCTCTGACACGCGTGTCATAGGTTCGCCATCAATGGACTAAAGTCTTACTATGAGTTTCTGAAATCAGAAAACTTTTCCTCATTTGGGGAGAAATGTGACTAGTACTCTTTTTGTTTTATTGGTAGAGCCATGTGTCAGCTGGATAATTTCTGGAAATTGAAACAGAAGAGTTAAAGTTGAGGGTGGGATTTGTGTTCTTTTAAATTTTAATGCCAGTTCCGATTCTCTTCTGTATTCAATGTGACTAAACAAATAGCTCAAGTTTTTTGCCTTGTTTTTAACTGTAAAGTGTTATTTATTCTTTGGTAATACTGTTGGGCTAAGTGTATATTGTTGGAAATTGTAGTTTAAAAAAACCCATGGGTAAAGCCTAGTTGCCTCTCTAGATGTCTGTTGTCAGAGTAGGCTATTAAATTTAGGCCTTTTTTTAAATATTCCTTTTATTGAAAGTTGCATGCACTGGTAAATAGATTGGCAGAATTGTTTTCTTATTTGACCTGACACTGATTCAGAATATATGTTTGTTTGTTTTTTAGGATTTTTTATTGCTTTTTAGAAAGTGAGAAAGGGGAAGGAGAGAGAGAGAAACATGGATGTGAGAGTCATACATCTTTAGGCTTCCTCTTGTCACACCCCCTACCAGGGATCGGGCCCACAACCTGGGCCTGTGCCCTGAACAAGAATTGAACCGGCAACCTTTTGATGCATGGGATGACACCCAACCAACTGACCCTGACTTCATCTTGAGGCAGGGAAGTAAATAAGATTTTTCCTGAATGGAAAGTAATGGGGGGGATCTCTCAAAACAAACTTTGCCTTATCTTAAATATTTGAGTGACTAACTGAAAATGTATTTATAAAAAGGTGTAGTTGTAGGTCTTGGAGGCTTTCAGAAGATAATTGTGGATAAAATCACAAAGCAATGATAGGTTCAGATTATTAATCCATTTCATTTGGCTTTTGTCCCAATTAGCTCCTTAAGGCAAGAGTTACATTCTTAATTATCTTTGCATCCCTTGAATCACCAATGATAGTGGTAAGGAAGAAGGCACTCGTTTTTGAATACAGGAGTTCTAATATGTAAATGTTCTTTATCCAAGTTATTTATGTCCAGCAAGGCATATACATTATTTTAAGAAAGGAATTCTTTTCTCTTGCTGTAGGTACACATTAAAGAGCCAACACCATGACTGACTCCAAGTACTTCACAACCAATAAAAAAGGTGAGTATGCGAACCTGATCAAAAAGCTTTGAGATCCTTCAAAAGTTGTGGTGTTCCTGACCTCTTCAGACATGCATGTTACGGACAGTCTCATTGGAGATCTACTACTCCTCCAGAAAAGTGTATTGAGGAAATTAAAGTATAGGTATTTATTTGTTTATTTATTTAAATCCTCATCGAAGAAGGGGGCAGGGGGAGAAAAACATCGATCTGAAAGAGAAATATTGATCAGTTGCCTTCCGTACCTGCCCCAACTGGGAATGGAACCAGCAATACAGGTATGTTCCCTCACTGGGAATCGAAGCAGTAACCTTTCAGTGCACAGGACGACACTCAACCAACTGAGCCACTCCAGCTAGGCTAAAGTATAGGGTTTTAATTTGATTTGAAGGTTTTGTCTTAGTAAAAGGAAGGGATCCAACATTTATCCATTGAAGATTGATAGATTCTGAGCATTTTTGTTCTTTACATTTTTTACTTGGAAATATACATTTTTATAATAAGGAATACTATTAAATATAGGTATGTAAAAAGTAAAAATGGAAGTTCTCTCCCTCCTTATTCCTGTTCTTGAGGGGAATTCGGTGTATATTCTCAATCTTTTTCTATGCATATACATGCATATATTAATACATAAGATTTTTAAAAATGTTTTTATTGATTTCAGAGTGGAAGGGAGAGGGAGAGAGAGAGAGAGAGAGAGAAACATCAATGATGAGAGAGAATCATTGATCAGCTGCCTCCTGCATACCCCCTACTGGGGATTGAGCCCACAACTCGGTCATGTGCCCTTGACTAGAATTAAACCTGGACCCTTCAGTCTGCAGGCCAATGCTCTATCCACTGAATGAAACTGGCTAGGGCTACATATGATTTTTTATAGTTTATCTTTGAAAAAAATGGAGTCATACAAAACAAAGCAAGAAACTTGGTATTTCACATCCCATATAGATCTACCTCATACTTTGTGGCTAGGCTTTGTCTAGATCAGTGATGGCGAACCTTTTGAGCATTGTCAGCATTTTGAAAAACCCTAACTTAACTCTGGTGCCGTGTCACATATAGAAATTTTTTTATATTTGCAAAAAATAGTAAAACAAAGACTTATATTTTTGATATTTATTTTATATATTTAAATGCCATTTAACAAAGAAAAATCAACCAAAAAAATGAGTTCGCGTGTTACCTCTGACACACGTGTCATCGGTTTGCCATCACTGGTCTAGATACATTCTTTTAACTTAAAACAGGGAACCTCTAAAGTCAGTATTATGATTTTTTGGTCATAGATTGCTTGAGTAGCTTTGAATTTATTAGCCTCATCATCTTTCTTATTAAATATAATACTGGTTTTATACATGAGAGTGTTAGCCTAGAAATGAAGGAATCTGGGAAAATTCAACCTCCTTATCTTTTGTTAAGTTGTTCCTAAGTAAAATGGCTCTTTTCTAGTGCTATAGGTGGCCCTCCCATCCAAGGCAGGCTGGTTTAGGTCTTTTAAGCCTGTTGTGCCCCTTGGGATCAGCATGCTGTGCTTTTGTATTCAGCGGTCCTTATATTTACTGAAGTATTCTGGGCATGACACCAACTACCATTCCTCTTATTCTCTAACAACTTGCCTTCTCAAATGTACCTTCTCTCCTCTCCTCCAGTAGCTAAAATAGGACAGCTTCTCTGCCTGGAATTTCTCTTTCTGGTTTCCCTTGTGATGTTTACTGGCCTTAACCTCCTGACTGTCTCTAGATTTAACTAAGTGGTCTTGAAAAACATGCTGCGGTGTCCCTCTACTTTGATTTATTCATTTATTTAGTAAATATTTATTGGGTGCCTACTATGTATGAGTCCCATTCTCTACCCTAACAGTGGTGGAGTTTTTTTTTTAAATTAAATATCCTAATTTCCTCTCTAAGTCAGAGTAGATGCAAAAGGACACTTAATATTCAGTTTCTAAATATTATTTCCCACTAAAAGGAATTAGGACTCCTTGGAGAAATGACTGATTCCAAGGCTGGGTCAAGGGAAAGTACAGGAACATGAACATCTTATGCCAGAAAGCAAAAGGAAGGGAGTACTCAAAAAATGATGGCGCATGTCAAGGAGCAGTATACTTTGAAGGGGCTTCCACTGGCTAACTTTGAGATAATTTGAGAATTTTAAAAAGTGATCAAAGAAGTGAATTGTAAACCATTGAATATATATGTACACAGAAATTGTAGTGGTAGTTGATTCAGACAAGAGTCCTCAGTGAATCCTAAAATAACTGGCAGGTGAAAGTTTGATGAGGAATAGGATATTTAAATAGTCTCCAAAGTATCCTTTACAGTGTCAGGACCTGGCAATTGCCACTTTAACCAAGTATTCGGTGTTAACATACCAATAATGGAACAAATTAACATCATTTTCCTCTTGATGTGATGCACTGAGTAGAACATACAGTCATTTATGAATTATGCCTGCCAAAATGCCTAACATCAATGTAATCATGAAGGAACACCAATGAGAAACCCAAGCTGAGAACGTGCTATAAAATAACTGGCTTTAAAACAGAGGTCATTATCATGAAAGACAAAGGCTGAAGAACCGTTCCAGGTTAAAGGAGACTAAATAGACATGACAATAAATGTAAAGCATGATCCTGAATTGGATCTTGGCCTAAGGGGAATGCGTATAAAATTGCTATAAAGGACATTATCAAAATCTGTGAGTAAGGTCTGTATGATGATAATGTATCAGGGTTAAATTTCCTGATTCTGATCATTGTATTCTGGTTATGTAAGATAACTCTTTGTTCTTAGAGATTATACACTGACATATTTATTTATTTATTTTTAATATATTTTATTGATTTTTTACAGAGAGGAAGGGAGAGGGATAGAGAGTTAGAAACATCGATGAGAGAGAAACATCGATCAGCTGCCTCCTGCACAACCCCTACTGGGGATGTGCCCGCAACCAAGGTACATGCCCTTGACCGGAATCGAACCTGGGACCCTTCAGTCCGCAGGCCGACGCTCTATCCACTGAGCCAAACCGGTTAGGGCGATACACTGACATATTTAAAGCATACAAGAGATGTGATGTCTGCAGCTTCCTATTAAAACGATCAGGCCGAAACCGGTTTGGCTCAGTGGATAGAGCGTCGGCCTGCGGACTGAAAGGTCCCAGGTTCGATTCCAGTCAAGGGCATTGTACCTGTGTTGCGGGCACATCCCCAGTAGGAGATGTGCAGGAGGCAGCTGATCGATGTTTCTAACTCTTTATCTCTCTCCCTTCCTCTCTGTAAAAAATCAATAAGATTATAAAAAAACAACAACAACAAAAAAACGATTCAGAAAAAAACTTGTAAATTTATAGAAAGCATGATAAAACAACTGGCATAATGTTAACAATTGGGGAATCTTGTAATATTAATATTGCAATTATCCAGAAAAGGGAAAAAAAAAAAGTAGGAGGGCACATTATAGTGACCTATAGTGAGCAAGGAACACCGGGAGATTTTCTAGAAAGCACAAGCATATCTGTCCTGTTCTGTCATTTGGAGTTTACAGTAAACAAGCTCTTCTATCATAATACAGGAAGCTCTATAGTTAGTTGCCTAATTATATCAACTACCTACTAGTCAGTGGCTTTCAACCTTACCTACACATTGGAGTTACCTTGTGAATTTAAAACAATACTGATGTACAGGTTTCATACCCAGATATCCTGATATCATTGGTCTGGGATATGGCTGGGGGGCGGAGGGGATTTTAAAAATCTCCCCAGATTTTTCTAATGTGTAGTGTAGCCAAGATTGAGAACTATTGCTAGCTACTAGCAGTGCTTGGTAGATTTAAGGGGAGGAGAAGGGGGGAAAAGGGAAGAATTTAATAAGGTTGTATGTATGAGATAACCTTGCTTCACTTAGAGCCCCTCCTTGGCTCTTCACAGCTTCTTCCTTTCTGTCTTTATTGCTTACACCTCACAAAAGCCTCTAGCCTCCTTGCCATTCATTTTTCAGCTTTTATCTGATTTTCTTATTCTGAAATGTATGTATTTCTTCTGTTAACATTTCATGGGTTTTGAGGACCAATATATTGTCTTTAATGACATAAAAAATTATAATTTAAAAACTCACCTCTTCAAACATTCTCTTGTAATCTGTCTTGGTGGTAACTTTTTATTTAGGGACTTGTAAAACTTTGAGATTTATAGATGAATCATGGCTGGGTAAATACCATGTTTTAAAAATGAATAGACTATGTTCCTTTTACTTCCTGCAACACCCACCAGAATTGCCACTGGAACATATTCTTTAAGTATATGGCTGTTGGAGTAATTTCAGTTACATCCTGTTTTGATTCTTCAACTCCTACAGCTATTCACAATTCAGACTTTCTGAAGTCCTGCTGCTTGTCTTTTATTGTCCCCAGAAGTAAATGATGGGAAGGACCCTTAAGAGCTGGATTTGGCAGCAGAGGACTTGATGAAGAGAAGAATGACTCTTTGAAGATCCAGCTTTTCTGGCTGTACTATTTTTGCAGCTGTTGATCAAATCAAACCGCAGTTTTTGTAACATGAATTTATTTGCCTTGTTGGCAATGGATATTGATGTAACACACTTTTTTTATTGTTCAATGGCTGTGTTTCTTTGTTTCATCCATCACATTTAGAAGCTTCAGCAGATCATAGTTGCTGTCCCCACTATTTCTGTACTGACCAGTGCAGTCTGGTTAAATGAACATCAAGAACCAACATAAAGGTGGAAAAAAAGTGAGGCAATATTTTAGAAGGGTTTAAGAGTATAGATGAAAGTTTGAATTGGTGGTATATTTTCTTTTAAAACCAGTTGAGGGTTGTTACCTTTGCTTATTTCAGCTCTAGCTTTCTGAAGATAGGTGAGCCTGGCCTTACAGTAGTGGTGACAGCCCTGCCACTTCACAGAGCAGTCAGTTATTCGAGATTGTTTCTTTAGAAATGGCTCTGGTTTGTACCATTCTTGAAGTTTCAAGATTATTATTTCTGTTGTTAGAGTGAATAAAAGACCATTAACTTTTTTTATTCCCCCATTTGCTTCTCTTATTTTACTTGTCCATCACCATTTATCCCCCCTTTACCCTCTTCCACCTCCACCCCCCTCCCACCTACAATCACCACAGTTGTCTGTGTTCATGAGCTCTTTCTCTTTTTTGCTCAATCCTCCTCCCCTCCCATTAACTTCTTTTTTTAATATATTTTTATTGCTTTCAGAGAGGAAGAGAGATATAGAAATGTCAATGATGAGAAAGAATCATTGCTTGGCTGCCTTCTGCATGCCCCCCCACTGGGGATCTAGCCTGCAACCTGGGCATGTGTACTTGACTGGAATCGAACCTGGGACCCTTCAGTCCGCAGGCCGACGCTCTATCCACTGAGCCAAACAAGCCAGGGCTCCCATTACTTCTTAAAGTACTAATTAGAGGAGAGCAGTGCTTTTCAACTGTGTTTGTGCATTAGAATCACTTAGGGGAACTTTGAAAATATGAATGTAAGAATTCTCCTTGACATTCTGATTTATTTGGTCCAAAGTAGAGCCTGAGCATTATTATTTTTAAATATTTCCCAGATAATAGTGTGTGGCCAATGTTGAGAACCTCTGGATTCAGGAGACACTGTCACTCACTCTGAGATCTTTGAGCCTCAGTTCTTTATCTGTGAAGTTAAGAATAGGTGAATGAGATGATATCTGGAGTCTTTTGGGTTTGAAAACACTGATTTGTGAACCTTTTTCCTGCCTACATTTATTTTTCCTCCAGAACGTTGAAATTCTGATGGAAGAACATTCCTCAGATTCCATCTTCACCCCATTGTAGTAAGATAGCGTGAGATTTACTTTTTCCCACTCCTATGCCTCCTAAGATCTGGATTGCTTCTTCCTTTCTGGCCATAACCTGAAAGATGGTGTCCTTATGAATAGGTTAGTTAATATTCTAAGGATTTGAATTGTACCTGTCCTATAATTTTTAAACCTCTGGGCAACTTTCATGGTGTTACTTAATTACATAACACAGTATTCTGCTTTAGATCTCTGGTCCTGGGAATTCATCCATTTTGCTCTCTTCTTTTCTAGGAGAAATCTTTGAATTAAAGGCTGAACTCAACAATGAAAAGAAAGAAAAGCGGAAGGAGGCTGTGAAGAAAGTGATTGCTGCTATGACTGTGGGGAAGGATGTTAGGTAAGGGTAGGCACTCCTACCTACCATTGGCCTACTTTAGACCCAGACCCTATTTTATGGCTTTCACTGCTTTTCATTTAAAATTACTGTAGTCATAGACCCCATAAGAATGGGTTTGTCCCTGAAAACATCATCAGAAAATATAGTTGCTTTTATATTAATTCTGTGACTTAAGTTGGTTTGTTTTACTTTGTTTTGTGTTTTTGGAAGAGGGAAATCAGTTTGATTTTTGTTGCATGCAGATCTAGCATAAACCCTCCTGAGAGCTGGCACAGTTACAAATCTGTTGCTGAGGTAGCTTGAGAAGTTGATAAAAATATACTGAGAAGCAGAAGCACATATGCTCTTTAACTGGCTCAAGCCAGTGCCCTCAACTTTACAACTTTACATTCAGTTCCTGAATTCAAGATAAAAATCAGGGTTAACAAAATCAGTTTTTAAAAATTATTTTGTTTTACTTTCTGTAATTTACCAATACCATTCGGAGATAAGTAAGGATGGTCTGCAGGCTCCTGAGGATTCCCAAGAGCCTATCAGGGGGTCCATGACGTCAAAGCTATTCTTACAATAATACTTAGGTGTTATTAGTCTTTTTCATTGTGTTAATATTTGCACTGCTGGTGTGGTAGCATGAATCAAGGCAGTGGTGCCAAACTGTAACAGTAGTCATTGTATTCTTCACCACCATGTACTTGCAGGGAATAAATGCAGTTTTACTTAGGATTTTTTGTGAAGCATTCACATTTTATTAAACCTTTAAATCTTTTTAATATTCTGTATGATGAAATAGGAATTATGCATAAAGCACTTCTGTATAGCAGAGTGATAGTTGAATTGACCAATACTATAATTTGTTTAATAATTCATTTCTGTAATAATAATTATCACTGTGGGAACATTTGTCCTTACATCAAATTACTTGTAAAATAAGGCTAATTTTTTTCATGTTTTATTTAACAGATTGGCTCCGTCTGTTCACCTTTCCTTTCTCTATTCTACTCTCTTTTCAGCTCTCTCTTTCCAGATGTAGTGAACTGTATGCAGACTGACAACCTGGAACTAAAGAAGCTGGTGTATCTCTACTTGATGAACTATGCCAAGAGTCAGCCAGACATGGCCATTATGGCTGTCAACAGCTTTGTGAAGGTAACTTAAAGGACTCAAGAGCAGTCTCTTCTACGTTAAGTAACCTTTTCAGAAGTATCTCTTGATATTTAGTGTCTGCAGATAGATAGTGTCTGCATCGCAAATAAGCAACTTCTGTTCCAGAAGAGAGCCTGTAGAGAAGTACTGGCAGTGACTAGGAACGTTCATGTTTTAGGCATTCTGTATGCCAACGTTTGTCATCCAATTCAGACCATATGGTGAGCCTTCTGTTAGCTGGGCTTGGTACATCCTTGTCAGATGGGAGAAGAAAACCAGGTGGAACCTCAGTGTTTTGTGAACTGACAAAGGCTTTCAAGGCTGACACAGGGTGGGCATATTATTGTAGTATCAGTAACCTGTTTTATCTTTGTAGAAATTACGCTTACAGGTCATAAGTAGTGGAAACCACAGGAGGTACTACTACTATTTTGTTTATTTATTTTATTTTTCTAAAATATATTTTTTATTGATTTCAAAGAGGAAGGGAGAGAGGGGTGGGAGAGAGAAAGAAACATCAGTGATGAGAGAGAATCATTGATCAGCTGCCTCCTGCACACCCCCTACTGGGGATCAAGCCTGCAACCTGGGCATGTGCCCTTGACCGAAATCGAACCTGGGACCTTTCAGTCTGCAGGCCGATGCTCTATCCACTGAGCCAAACCAGCTAGGGCTAGTTTACATTTTTGAAATTAGCACACATATAGGTTTATAATGTTTAAAGAAATTTTTTAAAGTAGGGCAATTTAAGGAATGTTCCTTACTGAGTGTTTTATTTGTCCTGTATTTGGAAGAGCACTTGCTAATAAAGGAGAATGTATGTTAATTATGTCAGAGGGCCTTCTGCAGCTTAACCCAGGAACTTACTTTAGCATGGCCCACGCCACCTTCTGTACTCTGCTTTCTTGGTGGTAGGCCAAGCTCCTTTTTCTCCCTACTTGCTATTTGCAAACTGACTGTGGAATGGGACTCATCTTTCCAATTCCTCATTTTCTCCTCCCTCCCCCCACCAGAATACAAGCCAAAAGGCCTCTTATTTTTAGGGCTGGTTCACAAATAACTCCAGCTCACTAGGCTTTTGCTTAGCCCTCAACTACTCCTGGGCATTTCTTCATTGTGTATATAAAACAGTTAAATGAATTGCTGGCCTAGATTCTTATAGGCAACTAAGATTTGTACTTAGGAAAGGAAAGGAATAGCATGGGAGATTTGGATTCTGATGTAGAGTAACTGGAAGCTTACATTAATGAATATTCTTTTATGGCTTATACAAACTAGACTGTTTACTTTCAGTCACCATGTATACCTATAGTTGTTAAGGATTGTCTGTTATAGGATTGTGAAGATCCCAATCCTCTGATTCGGGCCTTGGCAGTTAGAACCATGGGATGCATCCGAGTGGACAAGATCACAGAATATCTCTGTGAGCCCCTCCGAAAGTGCTTGAAGGATGAAGATCCCTATGTTCGGAAAACAGCAGCAGTCTGCGTGGCAAAACTCCATGATATCAATGCCCAAATGGTGGAAGATCAGGGATTTCTGGATTCTCTGCGGGATCTCATAGCAGATTCAAATCCAATGGTAATAAACTTCTGCTTTTATAAAAGAGCAGTATTTAAAATGAGTTACTTTAAAAAGTATGTTTAAAACAAATCTTACCTTTGGGACATTGAACCATAGGTTAGCTGTGGGGAGCATGACTTCTGTGTGTCCCACAGATTTGTCTATCTCACACCCTTGGTGTTTCTGAGGTGAAAACCAAGTACTTAAAATACAAGGGTCTTAAAGCAAACCTTTGTATCATACTTACCCCTGTATATGTTTAGAACAGTGATTTTCAACTGGTATGCTACAAGAATTTTTACAACATACAGTATCTGACTATTTTGTCAGAGCACTGACCTCTTTTCCTTTAGATTGTCAAATAAAAATAAATGATAATAGCTAACACAACAGTAGCTGTCCATTGTGAATGAATCCACAATTATACCTTTATTTTTTTTTTTATCAGATTGGCAAAAAATATATTTTTTGGTGTGCCACAGAATTTGGGTGATTAGTTTATGTGTGTCATGATATGAAAAGGGTTGAAAATTGCTGGCCTAGAAACAAACCAGTCCTTTCATCATTTTCTTGAGGTTTTACATTAAATTTATATCAAATATTTAAAGATTATTTCTTCAGATGTTTGTGGTATTTTGTGGTGGTGTGGGAATAGAAACAATCAAAGTTATCTTTATTGCCTAATTATTATAATGCATTCTTCTATAGGAGAAATCCAGGACAAGATTCTTTAAAATATGTTTTTTTTTTTGTTTTTTTTTTAATTGAACTGAGGAAGGGAGAGGGAGAGGGAGAGATAGGAACATCAATGATGAGAGAGAATCATTGATCGGCTGCCTCCTGCATGCCACACTGGGGATCAAGCCTGCAACCCAGGCATGTGTCCTGACCGAGAATCGAACCGTGACCTCTTGGTTTATAGGTTGGCACTGAACCACTGAGCCACGCTGGCTGGGCGACAAGATTCTTTTTAGCCAACTTGATTATGTTCTTTTTTTTTTTTTTAATCTTTATTGTTGAAAGTATTACATATGTCCTCCTTCCCGTCCCGCCCCCTTCCCCATCGAGTCCTTCTAGTCAGCCCCCTGCCCCAGGCCTTCACCACCCTATTGTCTGTGCATATATAATCCATGATTATGTTTTAAATGTTTGGCAGCCAGAATGTAACTTAACACCTTAAAAGTTTGTGGACCTTTTATTTTTCTTATTGACATTTTAAACTTTGCCTATATAATGGGGAGCCAAGTCTCAAGTAGTACGTTGACTCTGCTAGTGACTGAAGCTCATTTGTATTATTTCTAAATATCAGTACAAGATGATGAAGGAATATAGCCATTTTCTCTTCCCTTTTTGCCTAATGCAGTATTTACTAGGAGGTGAGTAACATTATGAGTTAATCAATAGATAACCTCCGAATATATTTTTTTAACTTTTTGAAATAGAGAGTTGGAATTTGCCTTGAAATCGACATTGTCTCTCATTTGCAAATTACCTGCTCAGATTTTTGTTTTGACATTTCATATGATTTATCTTATTCTTTGAGTAGCCTTGGCTTCTGCTCATTATCCATTAAATTTAGTATCAAAGTCAAAGGGTGAAGCAATCACATTTTTTAAAAGTACTGTGGTACTGCGATCAGGAATCTTTCAACCACCGCCTAGGCATGGAAGTGGGTGTGGGTGTGTATGTGCTTAAATTATGACTTCTGCTAGGGTATCACCACCAGTATTAGAATTCTGATTCAACCTTGCCTTTTTTCCCCCTCAAGCAATACCATGTGTTACTTTTTTAAAAATTCCACAAAGAAATAAATTTATAAGGCAATAGTATCTGTTTTATAAAATGTTTAGCTGGTACCAAGTTGTGGTTTTGACACTGCTTTTGATTCACCCTGAGCAACCATTTTTGAAATTTTCTACCTGAGGACAAATGAGAAGATTTGGGCATCTAGATGAGCATGATATCATGTACCCTGTGGAAAGTTGTTAAATATCCAATGGGGCTAAGAATGTGGAGCAGGCCCTGGCTGGTGTTTCTCATTGGTTAGAGCACTGGCCTGTGCCCCAAAAGGTCTTGGGTCAATTCCTGGTCAAGGGCACGTTCCTGGGTTTCAGGTTTAATCCCAGGTCCTGGTGGGTTGGGGTGCTTGAAAGAGGCAACCAGTTGACGTGACTCTCACATTGATGTTTCTGTCTCTCTTCCCCTACCTACCTTCCACTGTCCCTAAAAATCAATGGAAAAATATTCTTAGGTGAGGATTAATTTTTTTAAAAGGTAGTTTTGTTCCACTTTTTTTTCAGAAGTTGCTCCACATGGGGGCAGCACTGTACCAGAAAATATTAGAATCTTCTACAAAAGAAATGAATGCTTCTAGGGCAGTGGTTCTCAACCTTCCTAATGCCGCGACCCTTTAATACAGTTCCTCATGTTGTGGTGACCCCCAACCATAAAATTATTTTCGTTGCTACTTCATAACTGTAATTTTGCTACTGTTATGAATTGTCATGTAAATATCTGATATGCAGGATGTATTTTCATTGTTACAAATTGAACATAATTAAAGCATAGTGATTAATCACAAAAACAATATGTAATTATATATGTGTTTTCCGATGGTTTTAGGCGACCCCTGTGAAAGGGTCGTTCAACCCCCAAAAGGGTCGCGACCCACAGGTTGAGAACCACTGTTCTAGGGGGTTCTGCCTTGGTAGTTTTCTTGTAGCTCACTTCAGAAGGGCATCCTAGATGCCATAGCATTAGAACATCTGCAGAAATGACTTTGAAATCTTAAGAGTAAAATGTTAATCAAGATGTGACTACTCTTGGGGTTATGTCGATCGCCCGGCTGATTCCTAAGGGTGTAGTGTACCTTGTTACAAGTAATAGAATTTTATTATTTTTTCATTCTCTGTTTTGGGTGATCACACATACCTTATTTTCCTGCAGCTGTTTTATCATTTATACTTTAAAGTTGATTTTTAGTGAGATGCAATTTGAAAGAAAAAAGACAGACTTTGACGTAAAAATTTTCACTCTGTTAAGTCCTGGCTTATCCTTAAGCCTCATTTTCTTTCTGTACAGTTGAGGGCTACCATCTTAGATAGTTTTGGGACGTATTAATTGAGCTGTTGCATAAAAAGCGCCTACTAAAGGACCTGGCTTATGGGTGCACATGAGAGGAGCACTGCTGCTACTGTTACCTAATGGCAAAGGTTAAAATTATTGCTACAGTATTAATTTAAAAGGTTCTGATTCCTTTGATATTTGTATACATTCACATAGTAAAATCTTTTCTGGGGAAATTAGACCTAAACTATTTGGAGTCCTGGCTGGGTGGCTCAGTTCGTTGAAAGGTTGTCCAGAACACCAAAAGATTGTGGGTTCGAGTTTTGATTAGGGCACATACTTAGGTTACGGGTTCAGTCCCTGGTCGGAGTGCATATAGGAGACAACTGATTGAAGTTTCTCTTTCACATCGATGTTTTTCTCTTTCTCCCTTCCTCTCTCTCAAATCAGTAAAAACATATACTTGGGTGAGGATTAAAAAAAACACAAACTATTTTCAGGTGCAGATTTTATTAGTTCGATATTTTGAAAGTAAACCCAGAATGAAGAAACACTTAGTAGCTGCAGGAAGATAACTCACATGATGTCAGAATTTAAAATATTTTCTCTCACTAAGTTTATATTTGCAAGAAAAATGTACTCTGGAGTCATGGTAATATTTCTCTAGTTGTTTGCCCATACATTAGGGTTTTCTCTCTTTACTATGGTTCATTTCTCTCGGAGAGGCATTTTGAAGTATTCCAACTTAACGTATTTATGCTAGACTCTGCCAGTCCAGAGGCTTGACAGCTCCACCACAGGTGCTTTGCTTTTTGTTTGTGAGTTCAGTTCTCCTGAGTCCCTATGGCTTCGGCACTTCTCCCCTTTTGTCTTCTAAACCTTCTCAGTTCTGCTTCCATCACTGAGAGCTGCCCACAAACTGAATTAGTAAAAAAAATACATATTTTCACTTGTTGAACAAGTAACATCTCGCTCTGTTCTTTAACATGTCACTTGAGACAATTCCCTAAAGGAGAAAGTGAGGTTCCAAACTGTTGCTGATTTTTAGGAGGATAAAAATATGTAAACCATAGGATGAAACTATATATTTCATTCTAATAGTTTTGGTCAATTCTTCTGCTTTCATTATATTCAGGTCTTCAGGGACACCAACCAAAAGGATTATACATTGAACGGGAAAACTGAAGCATTAATCTGTTCAGAGAGTGTACACTTGAATGTCACTGCCAGAAATGAAAATCCTCTTAGAGTCTAAGTAGTAATTTAGTTAATAGGAGGAAGTCACTGTACTGGAAGGTGATGTCTTTCCTGGGTTCTGGGACTATGAAAAGAGTGAAACTAGAATGCAGGATGAAAATCAGAGACAAGGGAATTGGAGAGATTTCTCATAAAGGAGCTTCTATCTGTGATACTCCACTCCTAGTGTGTATATCTAGATTTCCTCTAGAGTTCTTTTATACAGGATCATTTTTATTCTAACCATATCTACCACTTCAGCTTGCTCCTTTTTGAAAATATGAGGCCAAATTTATGTCCTCAGAATTTCTGCATTAAGATAGAGATAGCTTATAAATAAGATTTTATAGCTAGACTAGGGGCCTAGTGTATGAATTCGTGCACCTTGAAAGGAACTGTGGGTCGTGAGGCTGAGGTGGGCACAGGGGCGGGTCTTGGCCCCTCCTCTGCGCCCAACTCAGCCCCTCCCACCACGGCTCCTGGTCCCCTGTCTGTCATCAGCCCCGCTCCTACCGCCGCCACTCCCATTCGCTAACGGCATCAGCCCCCTTGCACCCACTGCTGGTGGGCGAGAGCAGGGCCATTGCTGGCAGCAGGAGCGAGAGGCGGCTGCTGGCCCCCGATGGCCTCTAAGGAGCATGGAGAGGTGGAGAAGCCCTGAGGAGTGCGATCAGGGCCGGCAACTGGCACCAGGCACCAGCAGAGGGTGCGAGTGGGGGCTCCAGCTCTGGTAGCAGGTGAGAGAGGGGCCGGCACCGGCAGCAGGGGCAAGCGCCAGGCAGAACTGCAGGTCGTGGGAGCAAGGAATTTTCAGTAACCACCAGAGGCTTGTCCCAGTGATAGCGACTGGTGCCCAGCCTTGGTCTGGCGCCCCGCTCACCTGCTTCACTATCTCGCCGCAGCTGACGCCCGCCATGTTCCACGTATGCCCCCTGGTGGTCAGTGCACATGATAGCGACTGGCTGGTTGTTCCACTGTTCCGTCTGTTTGCATATTAGGGTTTTATATAGAGAGATAGTAAATCTTGCTTCTGAGTGCTATCAGGATTTGATTATTTCTGAAATACATGAAGTAGAAGAATAAATTTTCCTGCTTGTATAAATCTGTATGTTGCCTTTGCCTGGAAATAATGTGATTATAGGGTCCTCTCCCAACTCTGATTTTTCTTTCCTTTCCCTCAGTTTAAGTGCACAGCTCTCAGAACTTCTTAAATGCTGAATGCGGAATGATTAGTACTCAGACACTGGAATCAGATACAGAACTTGAGTTCATATTCAAGCACTATCCTTTTCTGGCTGTGTTGACTAAGCAAATCACTGAATTTTTCTAATCCTATACTTATAAATTCATTTTAAAAGCCTGTTTTCTTATCTGTAATAGGTGGATTTTGATAGCAACTACCTCAGAGTTGCTGTGAGGATTAATGGGACATAGTAAGTGTTCAATACATTTTGCCTATTATTATATTTTATCTCTTTGTTTAACTCTAGTAAGTATAGTATCGAGTAAGTAAAAACACAAATTGCTTACCTTAAAAAATTCAGATTCCAAGGGTCTATAAGGAACTAACAAATTGAATGGAATTATCAAATCTCTTAGTTAAGGCAGGGAAAGACATGTAAAGTAGACATACTATAGTAGGTCTAGGTGGAGTGGGATATAATGGGGAGGAGGAATGTTTAGTTGCAGTCCCCCAAAGAACAGAACTTAGCATAATTGACAAGTTAGATGAATTTTAAAAATACATATTTTTGACCCTATGGATGTGTTCTGAAAGGTCTCAGGTTCGATTCCGGTCAAGGGCATGTGCCTGGGTTGCGGGCACATCCCCAGTAGGAGATGTGCAGGAGGCGGCTGATTGATGTTTCTAACTCTCTATCTCTCTCCCTTCCTCTCTGTAAAAAATCAATAAAAAAGTGCCCTCGACCGGAATCAAACCCGGGACCCTCCAGTCCGCAGGCCAACGCTCCATCCACTGAGCCAAACCAGCTAAAGCTAGATGTCAACTTTTTATAAAGCAGCTAACGTATTTATAAAACTCAAGAAACCTTATAAATTCATTTTTTAATACAAAACTTTATTTAGAAACCCTTTCTTTCTTGGGAACTCTAATTTTTATGAGTTTATAGTTAAAAGGCCATTGTTCTCTTCATGGTAGTGTTTTTTAAGAAATACCAAGTTTCTAGAGTGAAAAATGTTACATGTGTTAGTTCAAATTCATGAAAAATGTAATATGTGATGGTTCAAGTGAGAGAGATATAACCTTCTTTTAAATTTATTTTATTTTATTTTAAATTGATTTCAGAGAGGAAGGGAGAAGGAGAGAGAGTTAGAAACATCAATGATGAGAGAGAATACAGGCTGCCTCCTGTATGCCCCACACCAGGGATCAAGCCTGCAACCCGGGCATGTGCCCTGACGGGGCTCCGTGATCAGTCGCCACTCAGAGGATGACCTGGGCCTCCCTCTTTGGGGTGATCACGTAGGCCCCCCGACCAATCGTATCATACCCGCCTTGGCTGGCCTGGCGCCAGTGCATGTCATAGCATGGTCGTCTGGATGGTTGTTCTGCTGTTCAGTTGTTTGGTCGATTTGCATATTATGCTTTTATTATAGATAATCTGATCTTGCTGGATCTTTTAATTAGAGTGACTTTTTCCTATTTCCTTCTTTTGTTTTAATGTGATAATAAGTGAAAATTGCCTATTTAACCACCAGAATATATACTTCATTAGCTGCAGTGTACACTTGGTTTAATTTATAATAATAGCCTGTGACAATAACAAAGGAATTCTAATTGTTCATTCTGTTCAGCATCCTTCTGTTCTCTTTCCTCTCAATGTTGTTGTTTTTTTAAGTTTGTGTGTGTTTGAGATAGAGTGTGTGTGTGTTTTTGAGAGAAAGAGAGAGAGGAAAAAGAACATCGAAACATTGATAGTTGCCTCCCACATGTGCCTCATCCCGGGGTTGAACCTGTAACCCAGGCATATGCCCTGTTGGGAAATCAAACCTGCCGTCTTTTGGTGTACAGGACAACGTTCCAGCCAGCTGAGCCACACAGCCAGGGCTCTCCCCAATTTTTTTTTTTCTTCTTTTTTTCTTTTTTCTTTTTTGGTGGCCCGTACATTTTTTTCTTCTTTTTTTTTGGTCTCCCCAATGTTTTTAATTCCCCCAATTCTCACCCTTTCCTCTACATTTCCTATTAACATACCTCATATTTAACTTTTTTGTTTTTAACATTAGAAGGATTTGACTAGCAGAAATAGTAAGTTGTAGTAGGATGTTTATTTTGGACAACTGGAAACTAAGGCTAGACATTTGTTGTCAGCAGTAGACAAAAACAGGCATTTGGTCTTCCGGTGATATTTTTTTTTATATATTTTATTGATTTTTTACAGAGAGGAAGGGAGAGGGATAGAGAGCCAGAAACATCGATGAGAGAGAAACATCGATCAGCTGCCCCCTACACACCCCCAACCGGGGATATGCCTGCAACCAAGACACATGCCCCCGACCAGAATTGAACCTGGGACCCCTCAGTCCGCAGGCCGACACTCTGTTCACTGAGCCAAACCAGCCAGGGCTTCCGGTGATATTTTGATCCTTTAACTGTAATCAGGTCTATCAAGTATATTGTACATGGGAAATAAAATATCTTTTCCCTGTATGTAAAGCACTGAGATGATGGAGGGGATTATTATTTCACTCTTTATGCCTTTTATTTTTCACTAAATCCCCTGTTTGATGGTGGAGGTAGCAAACAAAAATTAAGTCAGAAAAGAGCCTTATACATGCCACCATGCAGCAGTAGGTGGACTAGATAATTCTTTCTGATTGGTTTTACTACCAGTAAAATATTATATCCTTAATCATACTTATCAAATGAGCCTTTGATTTTTCATCTTTGAATTTTATTCTGATCACTAAATTATAGATGAAGATGATTCCCTTTGTGGTGTCATTATCCTTAACATAATAATGGATATTATCACAAGGGTATTATTACTTGATTAAAAAATAATACTCTCTAGATTTTATCTTCTAGGCAAAATCATATTCTGGAATAATCTACAGACTATCCAGATAATGTGGATATTAAAATCAATAGCTAAATCATGCGTATTAGGTTTCTTCTCTTGCTAGTAAAAGGATAATGTACAACTCTTAGTTTCTCAAATTTTTACCAAGGGACTTTAGTAAGAATTAACAATGAGTTGACATTCTAGAGCAGTGGTTGTCAACCTTCTGGCCCTTTAAATACAGTTCCTCATGTTGTGACTCAACCATAAAATTATTTTTGTTGCTACTTCATAACTGTAATGTTGCTACTGTTATGAATCGTAATGTAAATATCTGATATGCAGGATGGTCTTAGGCGACCCCTGTGAAAGGGTCGTTTGACCGCCAAAGGGTTCGCGACCCACAGGTTGAGAACCATTGTTCTAGATAATCTTTTCAATATATATAATTACTGAAGGTGCTATCTCCTATAATATCTCACCTATACTTACAGAATATTTATATGGAGCCTTATCTTACTCATTTTTTATCACAACTGGGATCCTCACTGTAAAATGTGGTTTTAAATTTACTTGCATGCGGCCATAGTATAGTCTTTGATTTGGGTGGGTGTGTTTGCAAGTTTTAAATTACATTCATTGGTTGTAGATTTGTTAGTTATTCTTTTATGTGAAATATCTATAAGTTTGGTAGAGTGTTTTACCTTTTTTGTTTCAACTAATATGAAATCCCATATCTGTAACCAGGATACAAGTGTACTTTCTTTTACTCAGTAGCAATTTTTTATTTATCATACTGCCTGAAAGAAGGATAAATTTGAGATACCATATTTCATTGATTCTAAGATGCTTTATTATTTTCTGCATTACCAAGAGAGAAAAATACATTAATTTGATGTGCCGTTGATTATAAAATGCATCCCAATTTCAGAGATGTATATGTGAAAACTCTGAAACTGATAAATTATGGTAATTTTACCACCTTTATTTTGCATAAGGCTTTGTAGAAAGAATTTATATGTATGTCATCTGATTTTATCCTCAAACTAAAGCTAAGCTGGGACGTAGATTAAATTTTCCCTAGTTTTCAGATGGGGAAACGAGATTTCACAGAGATTATGTGCCTCCCAGTATCATATAACTAGAGGTCTGGTGCATGAAATTCGTGCATGGGTAGGGTCCCTAGGCCTGGTCAGCGATCAGGGCCGATCAGGGTCTTCCGGCTGCTGGCCTGGGCCTCCCTTCCCCAGCTGCCGGCCGGGGCCCTCCTTTGTTCCACGTTGCCCCCTGGTGGTCAGTGCACGTCATAGCGAGCGATAGAACTCCCCGTCTGCTGGTCAAACTCCCGCAGGGACAATTTGCATATTAACCTTTTATATATATAGATTATATATAGATAGGGATCTACGATTTCAAGTTCAAATTTTCTTGCTCTAAGACTTGTGATATGATTGATGGTGTCATCTCCCCACCACTTTCCCCTCCCCCCAATACATGCATACCCATTCATCTATAAAATTATGTGTTTTATATTGAAACTTCACTGCTTTTTTTTTTATCTGTTCATGTCTTGATTCTATTGATAGTTTTGAGTACTACTAATACTGTTAATGTTTTAATAGTAAGTTATGTATGACTTTCTGCTAATATATGAATTGTTTTAATTCTGGGTTGTCTGACCACTAGGAAGCTGTATATGCCATCATTGGAGGTTTAATATATGTTTTAAAAGTAGTTTATCTATTTCTAATAGACTAGGTAAAACATTCAGGAATGACTTGAGGTTTGTGATTGAGAGATTATAGTTGTCTGTGGTTGTACTGTTCTTGGTAAATAAAGGTAATTTCTTCTTCTTTCCCAGGTGGTGGCTAATGCTGTAGCAGCATTATCTGAAATCAGTGAATCTCACCCAAACAGCAACTTACTCGATCTGAACCCACAGAACATTAATAAGCTGCTAACAGCCCTGAATGAGTGTACCGAATGGGGTCAGATTTTCATCCTGGACTGCCTGTCCAATTACAACCCTAAAGATGACCGGGAGGCTCAGAGGTCAGTCTGGTGTTCTGGATAGTATCTGGGAGTCTTGACTGATTTAATAAGTTCTAGTGTTTATATTAGAATAAAAGACTAATATGTTGAAGATCAGTGGCTTATGGGATAGATACTGCTATCCCCATGGTATTTTTAGGAACATTTTAGGTAGTGGAGTAAACCATGCAAAAATAGTTCTTTCTAAGAGATGTGTGTTTTTCATTTCTTGTTTGAACAGTATAGTTACGCTGTGCTATATCATCATCGCCTTACATCTCCCATACAACAGTTCTAAGGCCATATGACAAAGAAAGGTTTGTGAGTATCTCTCACTGTAGTGACAAATTTTTTATTCGATCAGATACATAGTAATTGGCTTTATACTAGTTATTGAGTTGAGCTGTGTCTATAATTCAGTACTAGAGAAAGTGTGTTGGAGCCAGCAAAATATATGATGTCTTCCATTACTATAGAAATCATGTCAGTCTGAATTTGGAAATTTTGGGAGGCACACCTGGATTATTCTGCTCAGCCCTTGGCCACTGTAGTGTTTCAAATTTTCTTTGACTATCAGAAATTGTACATTGATTTTAGAGATAGGGGAAGGGGGAGGGAGGGAGAGGAGAAAGGGAGAGAGAGAGATCAATTGCTTGCCTCCGATACACACCCCAACTGGGAATTGAACCCTCAACCCATGCATGTGCCCAGACTGGGAATTTACCTCGCAATCTTTTTTTTTATTTAATGTATATATATTTTTATTAATTTCAGAGAGGAAGGGAGAGGGAGAGAGAGATAGAAACATCAATGATGAGAGAGAACCACTGATCGGCTGCCTCCTGCACACCCCCCATTGGGATCAAGCCCGCAACTCGGGCACGTGCCCTTGACCGGAATTGAACCTGGTACCCTTCAGTTCTCAGGCCGATGCTCTATCCACTGAGCCAAACTAGCCAGGGCTAAACTCGCAATCTTTTGAAGAAATGTTGGCTCTTCTGAAGAAATGTTGGCTCTTTATTAAGTTGACATATTTTAATATGGTAGATAAGAACCTTCCTTGCCTGGCTGAAGCTCAAGTTTCTATAACATAAGTGCTCTTTGCTTGTCTGGGAAATTGTTCCCTCTGAATTTAGTAGCTAAAGTTCACCCTAGTAGTTTATTTCAATCATTAGAAGAACAGATATCTTCTGGAAAGAACTTTACATAGAATTTATTTTCTGTTGGTCATTGACATCTCACACTTATTCATTCATTCACTCAGAAAATATAGCCCAAGTTATGTACTAGGCACTGTTACAGGCCCTAAAGATACTACAGTGGACAGATAAATCATAGCCCTCATAGAACACTCATTCTGAGGGATGGCGCAGAAATAAAGATAAATATCATATGTCAGATGATAAGTGTTGATGAAAAAGATAAAGTAGGGAAGAAATCTTAAGATATGCTGGGCATTGGGATGAGCTGTATTTTATAAAAGGGTGGTCAGGGAAGGCCTAACTGAGAAGGTGGCATTTGTATAAAGACCTGAAGGAGGTCAGGGAGTTAGCCAAGCAGATGCAGCAGGGAGGGAAAGAAACACAGTATATTTATCTTGTATCTTTAACTGGATATAATCAGTAGCCATTTACATTGCCTGAGAGCTATTAAAATTAGGTTAATTTCTGAAGACCCATCCACAGATAATTAAATAGTCAAGATTTCATGAGGCATTGAAGTGGGTGGTAGGGGCTAGAAGAATGGGAATAGATTGGGAGAATATTGCAATGGTGTACTATTGTTAAAAAAACCTTTCAGAGATTCCCTTATTCTGAAGGCAAAGGGTTGGGTAGTTTTCCTTGTCAACCCACCTCCTACTGCAGTTTAACAGTGAAATCTTCAACCACAGTTGGTTGATACCTGTCAGTATGAAATCACTCTCAGAATGCTTAATTTGACTTCCTGTAGGTTGAGGCAGGGAGTCCTTGCATAATATGGGGAGACAGAGGACTATAAAACTAGAAGGTAAATGGTGTGAACTTCAAGTGTTTGGGGTATTGGCTAGTTTCCTTCCAGTTTGAAAACCCCTTATTGCTGGTTTCCTAAAGTTTTCTGATGTCCCTGCTCTGCCTGTAGTTTGCTGGGAATGAGGCTTCTGCAATGTTGGATTACAATTTTACCTACGCATGGAGCTTTGACTTTTCTAACTGATTCTGTAATTTCTTGGCCCATGGGGCTCTGACATACTGCTTTATAGACTGTATTGAGCAAAGAAATTTTAATTTAAGGTGATAACTTTCCTTTTTTATCCCTCAGCATCTGTGAGCGGGTAACTCCCCGGCTATCTCATGCCAACTCAGCAGTGGTGCTTTCAGCAGTAAAAGTCCTAATGAAATTTCTAGAGTTGTTACCCAAGGACTCTGACTACTATAATATGCTGCTGAAGAAGTTGGCCCCTCCACTTGTCACTTTGCTGTCTGGGGAGCCAGAGGTGCAGTATGTCGCCCTGAGGAACATCAACCTAATTGTTCAGAAAAGGTTGGGAAAAAGTGAATTGGTGATTAAAGTGTTTGTAATTTTGAATTAAGTTTAATAATACCAATATTAAAGAGGCCAGTATTAATCTCTTTTTAATGCATATAAATGAGAATGTTGTATGGCTTAACAGCTTGCTCTGGGTCAGGAGGCTAACTCACAATTGATTTGGGAGTATTCCTATAATAAATGCCTGTTGTTTCTCTACAATGCAGTTTGTTTTCTGAGGGGTCTCTTAATAGCATACTAGCTAGTGCCTGCTTAATATGGTTCAGGTCATTGTTTAGAACCAGATTGTTGTTCTAGCAGTTTTTCACTGAATGTACCCCTGACTCTTTAAGGGATAAAACTAGTCTGCTAAATGGAACTGAGTAGATGGGTGAAAGGAAAGTTTTTGAGTTCTTTTCCTGAGGGGGAGTAGGGTGGGAGGAGAGCAGGGAGGCATAGATTAGATACTAATACAGAGTCAGGAAATATCTATAAATGCTTCACCTTCCTTATCTTGTGTTTCTATGTATCACAGGCCTGAAATCTTAAAGCAGGAAATCAAAGTCTTCTTTGTGAAGTATAATGATCCCATCTATGTTAAACTAGAGAAGCTGGACATCATGATTCGTTTGGCATCTCAAGCCAATATTGCTCAGGTCAGACTTTTTGTAGACTCAAGTTTATAATGACTTAGATCTTAAGGTCTGACCTTCAGAAAAAGTTAGGCTGTTAAATTGCTGTTTGAAAATCCTTGGTGTTTGTTCACTTCCTGGATTTTTAACAGGTTCTGGCCGAGTTGAAGGAATATGCCACGGAGGTGGATGTTGATTTTGTTCGCAAAGCTGTGCGGGCCATTGGACGGTGTGCCATCAAGGTGGAGGCAAGTGTCTGGTGGTAGTTGTGATCATGTTATGGGATTGAGTGTTCTCTTTACTTCTTTCTTTAAAATGCATTTTTAAAGTTTATCAAAATAATAAACCTCATAGTTAAAGAATTTTTAATGAAAAGTAGCTATCCCTGGTTCCTCTTATCTAGAGAGGGAATCATTTTAATCATGTTTCTGGTTTTAGTTTCTGGGACTGGAACCATGACCTCTTGGTTCATGGCTTGATGCTCAACCACTGAACCACACCAGTTCTTGATTTTTAGAATTTCTCATCTGGAGCCCATCTCCTTTTAAAAACTATGACTTACAATTTCAATATATTAATTTTGTCGTGTATTTTTTCATACTCCCTTTATCAATGAAAGTTTACTATATTAAATTCTATTTTATAGATGAATTATAAACTGAGAAATTGCAGTTTATCTAAGGCCATAGATTTTTAGGTATATAACCCAAAAGATGGCAAGTTTTTCTTAAGAGTTTTTTGAATCACAGATAACTTTGAAACTACCATGAAAGCTCTGGACTCTCTCCTGGAAAATATGCTTGTATGCATATATACAATTTGGCAATTACATTTTAAGAGTTTTAAAGTTGCCTTTCTGGTCTCCACTTACCCATGAACTCCAGATAAAGACCTTCTACTTTGCCTTATTCTTCCCATTTTATTCTCCTGGATATATAAGATGATTCTTTTCATTTGAATGGACTCACCTGTCAGTATATGTCTGTATATATCTATAACTCTATATATCTCCATCAGATAGCCCAGGCTCTAGGATTGCTTGGTCAATTTAAGTGCCTGATCTTTTAGTCTAGTTTAGTTGATATGCCTGTATGCTTCAGAATTTTTTTTATATTGAGGTTGTATTATTGGATAGATCATCTAACTTCTCATTTATTATGTTCCTCTTCACAGCAATCTGCAGAACGTTGTGTGAGCACATTGCTTGATCTCATCCAAACCAAAGTAAATTATGTGGTCCAAGAGGCGATAGTTGTCATCAGGGACATCTTCCGCAAGTATCCCAACAAGTACGTCCAATCTACCCCTCTTCCTAAAATCATTTAGGAAATGTTTAAGTAAGGCACTTTGAAATTGGCTAGGTAAGAATTATTTTTTGTAATGTAACTGGTCATAATGGGATACTTTATTAAAAATCAGAAACATATAAGGTAGTTAGCACAGGGATTAAAACCTAATTTTTCACCCTGCTTTATTACTTTTAGAAGAATTGAAGCTCTAAATATGCACTGTTGATTGGCATATGTTGAAGTTAATCAGATTCTTTGGTGGCGAAGTTACTATTAAATAGGATACCCATATATTTCAGATTGTCCATGTATAATCCCAGTTTACACCTGTTACCTGGCATAATTAATGATTGTGCCCTCTTTCACTCTCAGAAATGTCTCAGTTTGGATGATTAAATTGTCTGACTGCCCTACTATAAAAACCAGGAAGGTGACAGCTGGGCTGTTCACTTTGCATGTAACATAGTACTTTGTGGAAAATTATAGAACAGATAACAGTAAATTACCAGGGTCTCAGGTCTTTTCTGAAGTATTCTTGTTGCTCCCATGTATGTAGCTATAAAATCTACATTTTTACCCCGCATACTTTTCACATTGAGGCCTCTTAGTTTATGAAGCAAAAATACTTTTTTTAGAATTGATTTTGAAAGCAAGCAGTTAAGGAATCTGAAAGAGTGAAATACTAGTAAGACCAGGTCTTGTAAGCATCCTAAATTACATTTTGCTTTAAAGTTATAGAGATACCTTGTGCTGAAACTTCTGGTTGGTTACTAAACATAGTGTTAAATGAAGCAACTTGCAGTAAGTTAGCTTGCTGGTGAACTCAAAATTAGAAGAAATATTTTAGCAAAGTAGTGGTTTATTAAGCATCCTACGTAATAAAAGGGTAATACGCAAATCGACTGAACGGTGGAACGACTGGTTGCTATGACGCGCACTGACCACCAGGGGGCAGACACTCAATGCAGGAGCTGCTCCCTGGTGGTTAGTGTGCTCCCATAGGGGAAGCACCGCTCAGCCAGAAGCCAGGCTCACGGGTGGCGAACACAGCAGGGTGGCAGGAGCCTCTCCCACCTCCGTGGCAGTCGGACATCCCCCAAGGGCTCCTGGACTGGGAGAGGGTCTAGGCCAGACTGAGGAACCCCCACCAAGTGCACGAATTTTGTGAACCAGGCCTCTGGTTTTATGTATATTTTTAAAATTTTGAAAATGGTATTTTGGAAAAAGAACCATATACTTTTGCCACTCTTCAGAAAAGAGGAATGTTGAGTTTCTAAACTTCTTGATTAAGGGTGGAGATGTATAATCACAATATGATTGGTAGAGAAATGTGTCCATTTCTGATTTGTGTTAGTAAGGGGCTATGACAGTTTAATTTTAAGAAAGAATTATCAAAAACCTGATTTATTCAGTGGAAGTAGAGCAAACAATGAAGTGTATTATTTATTTGTCTACTTCTAATATATAATGTCATTTTGATGTTTAAAACTACATTAGTCAAGGAGATAGATTCGACATGGTAAAAGTGAGAGAGCTATAGACCTATAAAATTAAAAATAAATATTTGAATTGTTTCTTTGGAGAAAAACTTCATTAGTGCAGGTATTTTGGGAGAAAAGAACATAAAAATCTCTATAAAAAGAGATGTGGATTGCCTGGCCAGTGTTGCTCAGTGGTTGAGCATTGACCCATGAACAAAAAAGTCAGGGCACATACCTGGGTTGCAGGCTTGATCCCCAGTAAGGGGCAGCCGATCCATGTTTCTATCTCTATATCCTTCTCCTTCCTCTCTCTCTGAAAATCAATAAAAACATTTTTTTAAAGAGAGATGTGGATTAAGGGACAAAATTACTGTTTCTAATCTGGATGCTGTTATCTAATTCCATTTTCCTAATAGTGGAGTGGGATTTGTTCATCTACCATGAAGACAAAATGGAATAATAGATAGGAAAATTCTCTGATCATGTAGGAAAGATTTTTAGAAATATACCGTAGTGGTATTACCTAATACCACAGGTTAATTTTTCCTTGTGAAAGGAATATTTGATGAGCTTTTATAAGCGTTTAAGGTCTATTTATTAAATGTAATTGAAGGAAAATTGAATACATGTGTAATCCTGTACTAAAAAGCCTCTATATTTTGGTGTTTAGGTTTAGAGTACCTTGTCTGACCTTGTCTGTGGTTTTACCTGTAACCTTTATTGTTAAGTAGAGTTCTCAGTTTTGCCATCATTGTTGTATCAGGTATGAAAGCATCATTGCCACTCTGTGTGAGAACTTAGACTCGCTGGATGAGCCAGATGCGCGAGCAGCTATGATTTGGATTGTGGGCGAATATGCAGAACGAATTGATAATGCAGATGAATTACTAGAGAGCTTCCTGGAGGGTTTTCATGATGAGAGCACCCAGGTAAGTTTCCATCTGTTTCCTATGTCATAAATCTTCTGGGGAAGATTTTAGGGAAAGTAAATGTTCAGTAGTTTCATGTGAGAGAGGTTTATATATATACTTTTCTCCCAAAGGGTCGAGTATTTTTAGTTGTGCTGATTTCTGGTGGAACCAAAGCAACTTAACTTAGACCAGTGGTCCTCAAACTTCAATGAGCCTCAGAAATACCTGGAAAACGTGTTAAAGCATAGGTTGATGGGCCTCTATCCCTAGAATTTCTGACTCAGTAGGTCTGAGATGGGCCTAATAAGCGTTTTCCTTCCTTACAAGGCTCAGTGTGGCGGTGATGGTGGAGGTGGTGGTCGTGCTGCTGTTGCTCTAGAACCACACTTTGACAACTACTGGCTTAGAGCAGTAGTTACCACTTTTTCATTTTCTGCCACCCAAAGATGATTACCCATTCCTGTTAGTAATTGTTAACAGCTTATTATAGTGGGTGTTTTCACCTGGGACTTCCGTAAGGGCTGGCATGTGCAGTTTGAAAAGATTTTCTGTGTATGGTTGGATTCCTTTCCACTTTATCTCTCCTGTACCAAAAGTGAGAGACCTGAACTTAGGGCCGAAGCCCAGAGAAGCAGATAAATTATTAAATCCTTCCCCCCTAGCATTTGCACTCACTGCAATTTAAAGTTTATGTAAGTAATCCACCAGTATTTTTATTTTTAATTTTAATTTAATTTTATTTTTTGAGAGAGGCAGGGAGGGAGAGGGAAGAGAGAAACATTAATGTGAGAGAGACACATCAATTGGTTGCCTCCTGCACATGCCCCAACCTGGGCTGGGGTCCAAACCTGTAACCGAGGTACGTGCACTTGACTGGGAACTCTTTGGTGTGCAGGCCGACACTCTAATCACTGAGCAGAACTGGCCAGGGCCACCAGTGTTTGTAATAAGCCTTTACGAGGAACACATATAAGCCAGTAGCTTTGTGGTTCAGCATCCCACTCTTAATTGGCTGTGATCTGGCATAATTCTACTGTCTCTGCTCTTGCCCCAGTATGACCGATGATTCCCTAGTCCTCCCAAAGTTGTAGCTTTTTCTTTCTCCCCGTTTTTATTTTATTTATTATTATTATTTTTAATCTTTATCATTGAAAGTATTATGTATGTCCCCTCTTTCCCCCCATTTGACCGCCATAGCCTTCCCCAGCCCCCCGCCCCTTCACCACCCTATTGTCTGTGTCCATGGGTTATGCATATATGCATCAATGTTGTAGCTCTTGGTGGAAGTAAATAATAAAGGACTGGGTCAGGAACCGGTTTTATTATCTTCACAATGTTAGCATGTGCTTTCAGAAATATAGGTAATTATCTGGGTCAGAAACAGATAAGCAATTTAAAAAAAAAATATTTCATTGATTTTTTACAGAGAGGAAGGGAGAGGGATAGAGAGTTAGAAACATCGATGAGAGAGAAACATCAATCATCTGCCTCCTGCACGCCCCCTACTGGGGATGTGCCCGCAGCCAAGGTACATGCCCTTAACCGTAATCGAACCTGGGACCCTTCAGTCCGCAGGTCGACGCTCTATCCACTGAGCCACACCGGTTAGGGCCAGATAAGCAATTTTGATGCCAAAAAATGCAATTTGGAAATAGTAGGCTATTGAGTTTTCAGTTGATGGATACCTTTGACTGATATTGTTGATATTGGCTCAGTTTTAATCTTTGTCTCTTAATCAAAATCAGAAAGACCCCATAGTAATTCATTTTGGAAATACTATTTTGGAAGTGATGCTATGAATAATGCTAATGTCTTTCACTTTATCTATTAAATTATGTCTGCTTAGGTGCAGCTCACTCTGCTTACTGCCATAGTGAAGCTGTTTCTCAAGAAACCATCAGAAACACAGGAGCTGGTACAGCAGGTCTTGAGTTTGGCAACACAGGTAAGAAATCTGGAAAAGGCGTGGGGTTGATTTTAAATTGTATGAAACTCCCCATTTGTGGAGGTTTTAATTAGAAAGGTTCACCAGTCTTTAGATCTGTAAAATATAAAAATAGTGACTCTTATGTACAGGGTTGGGCAAAAATAGGTTTACAGTTATACTAGTACAGTTGTTTGCATGGAAAAAGACATGCAGGTTATGATTATTACAATAGCTTTATTAACTCTGTGTTTTGCATACCCACAACTGTAAATCTACTGTTGCCCACCCCATGCTGATACCATCATCCTGTAGTAAGTGTTGTCATGGAAGCTATCCTATGTGGATCTGTTGTTGTCAAAGTCATTGTTCATTTCATTATGTTTTCTTCTTTATGAGGCTCCATCAAACAAATTCCTAACCAGTTTTAGATTTTCCTATGCATTGGTGTGTAGTTACCTGACCCTCTAAATTACTTACCTGACTAGATTTCTTTTTTATACCAGTTGTTCAAAACCTTAGAATCAAATGTAAGGATCTCCTGTAGAAAATGTGTAGGTCATTGTGGCATGCATTTATCTTCCTAATTTATGTTCTCTAGCCTTAAATGCATTTTCGTAAACTTCATTAAATTTCTTTGTAGAACAGGGCAGGGTATAAATAAACCATAACAACAATCATTTGTATAGTGATTACTACTATGTACCAGGCATTCTAGTAAGCACTTCACATGCTAGCTCAATCTCAATACTGCTACTACTCTATTTTATAGATGAGGAAACTGAGACAGATAGGCCTAGTTAGTATGGGGTGGAGCTAGGACTCAAATCAAGGTAGTCTGGTTCCAGAGTCTTTGACCTTATCCACTGTGTTATGCTGCTTTTCTGGTCTGAAAGTTAAGAATGACTTTGAGAATTCCCATTCCCTGCTTTCCCGGCCAGAAACACTATTGTGTATAAGCCAACATGTGTAAGTGACCTTAGTAATTTTCAGATCATTGTGGATAATTATTTCATATTTGGCTATAAATAATTATTAAGCAGTTTCTCTGAACTTGCCTTTTCTGTCCAATTAATGGTATCTGAGTAGTTAGCATAAAAGGACAACCACATTTATATAACTCTTTTCTACTGGAAGTTGGGATATTTTTCTCAAGTTTGTGAAATAAGAACCCAATATTTATGGCTGGTAAGTACCAACAATATATGACTAAGAAAAACCACTTAAAACTATGTAGTCAAAACCACCTGGATCATTGCTGGTGTTGAGCTAAATTACATGTACTTTAGGTGGCTAAATAATGAACCTGTTCATTTTATAAACTCATGTGGAAGCCCTCAAATTGGCCTAGTATAAAGAAACTATTTTTGTATGTGAGTTTTAAATACAAAAATTGAAACAAGGACTTATTGTTGCATTTTAATAACATGATACCACTGGAACAACTTGTGCATAAATAAATGCCACCATATAGACTTAACTCTCAGAGGTACATACCAGGATATTTATTGCCACTTTTTAATGATCACAAACATAGATGATAGATAGCTAGATAGATAGCACCATGTGCTCTCTTGAAAGTTTTTTTTTATTATTTAGAAAACAGTCACATCTCATACTAAATTGTAATAATTATAGTACCCTGTGAGCTCATTAAAGTCAGACACTGTTGTTTGTTATCTCTATTTCCAGGGTCTAGACAGTGTCTCCATAGGAGATACTTAAATATTTGAGTGAAGACAGAAGGTGTGGGTACAATATATAAGATGTATTTCATGAATAATCCTAATATTTATAGCAGTTAAAAACATTTTTATCTCCCAAAGCCATTACATCAATTAATTTTTACTAGATTAAACTTTATTTTGCTTTTCCCAACTTGGCTTTGAATTTTAAGAATAACCCATCTCAATTTATGTTTAGATTCGTTGAAACATAGAGTTAATAGAATTATGACTATTAAAACTATATTGAGTCTAAGTTGAGTCTTAAGAGCCACAGTGTATAAGTCACTACAGCATTGCCTTGATAATAAATCCAGCAGTTTGGGTTTCTGAACAGCTTCATTTAAACCTCCTTGCCTTTCTCTTTTCATTAGGATTCTGATAATCCTGACCTTCGAGATAGGGGCTATATTTATTGGCGGCTTCTCTCAACCGACCCTGTCACAGCCAAAGAAGTAGTCTTGTCTGAGAAGCCACTGATCTCTGAGGAGACAGATCTTATTGAGCCAACTCTTCTGGATGAGCTAATCTGCCACATTGGTTCTTTGGCCTCTGTGTACCACAAGCCTCCCAATGCTTTTGTGGAAGGAAGTCACGGAATCCATCGAAAACACTTGCCAATACATCATGGGAGGTGAGCAGGTGAAATGGATTTGAGTGTGAAATGTCCCCTTGCTTAGACAGAGTTGGTCTTCCTCATGCTTTTATACCTAGTAGGTTTGCAAATTGGACAGCAAACCTCTACTATACTGCCCTGGGGGCTCTGTCTGAATAGAAGTGACCACACATGCACACAGTGGGTGAAAGTCCACAGAATGGATGAAAGACCCCTTGCTTCTAATCTGGGAGTTGATAAGAGTATGGTTTAGAAAATTATGAAGATCTTCTAAACTAATAAAGTTTGAAAGTTGCTTAAGTCTCAGTAAACTGAGACTAGAAATCTTGCCAGAGTTGAAAACTTGGGGGGGGAAAGCCTACATGCACACTTAGCTATCTTTTTTTTTAATACATTTTTTTATTGATTTCAGAGAGGAAGAGAGAGGGAAAGATAGAAACATCAATGATTAGAGAGAATCATTGATCAGCTGCCTCTTGCGCGACCCACACTGAGGATCAAACCCAAAAACTGGGCATACGCCCTGACTGGAAATCGAACTGTGACCTCCTGATTCACTGGTCAACGCTCAACCACTGAGCCACACCAGCCGGGCATATATGTGTTTTTATTATACTATTTTCATTACCTAAGAAAGGTTTTAAAAATTATCTGACAATTGAGGGAACATACACATAAACTTCAGCATATACAGGCACTTAAGGCTATTTCATATAATCGTTCATTCTATTGTCTGGCACAGAAAAGGTGGTCAAATTTTGATAAAACAAAAATTAAAAACAAAAGAAAATTTAAAAAAATACTCACTCTGAAGCCCCTCTTACTGGTCCAGGTACTATTTCCAACCCAGGTTCTTGCCCAGTAATCCAACTCTTTTACACGTACACAGTCTTACATTTTTCCAACAAGTATTTATTATCAGTTAAGCCATGATTCAGGATTCTAGGGTGGGATGTACCCAGGCCCCCCTTCACCTTCCTGGGAGAAGGATGGGGGATGCCTGGTTCAGATCTTCCCAGGAGACGTGCCTTCTGCCCGGCAGTTCATCCCAGGCTGAAACCCAGGATATGGGGCACAGGGACTTGTACACACGCCGGTACCATTCACACATGGAGACATCACCCCGTTTAGCAGTCATTGCCTTCTCTCAGTGGTGGAAGTCAGGGTAGTTCTGCCAACAGTTCCTGGTCTGGTTCTGGTTGGGGAAGTGGCTGTCAAAAGGAGCAGTCCGGTAGTTCTTGATTTTGGTCTGGATGTCTTCTGCCATATTGCTGATTCCTAAAGACGCCCCTGAAGCCGCTCGCAGCTCAGTGTGACTTCAGCAAAGAGCCATACTTAGCTATCTTTATCCTTTACTGTAACTTTGGTTGAAGCTTATGGATAATGGTAGCAAATACAGCTTCTCTTGTGCTGTAAAGCTGTTACTGAAATAATATTTGCAGGATTATTTTATAAAAGCAACCTGGATTCTGTATAGACACAGTTTTTTAGTTACCTGTTCCTTTTTTAACATATTGTCTCAGTAAGAAATTTTATTGTGAACAAGCTTTCAGGTAGCATGGAACTCTTGCTTTTTAGCTATCTTACAATTTTAATTTGGGAGGAGCAGCACTTTAATAAACTCTTATAATGGGTGTGTTATAATCGTTTCTGAATCTCCTTCCTTCATTAATCATAATAAACCTTAAATCTAAGTAGAATTTGACCCCAGAGTGTTTGGAGTAGTTTTCCTTCTGTACCGCTGTCTGATATATATTGCTGTTTAAGTCCGTGAATAGCCAGAATGTAGGATTCATTGCTTTACAAATTAGTGTAGAAAACATTTTGGGCTCCATTTAAACAAAATGGATACAAACATTTTCTCCTAGTCTATGGAAATACCTCTCTCATTCTCTTAATGGTGTCATTTGAAGAAGAGATATTCTTAATTTTAATGAAGTCCAGTCCATCAAATTTTTTCTTTAATGGTTAGTACTTTTTATGAAACTTTTGTCTACTCCAAGGTCATCAAGACACTCTCCTAGCTCTTCCCATTCACATTTGTGTGATTTATTGCTTTAATTTTTATTTATGTTGTGAGCTGTCAGAGTCAAGGCTCATTTTTTTCCACACAGCTATCCAGTTGACTCAGCACCATTTTATTGAAAAGGTCATTTCCCTCTGTCCAGTCCTTTTAATTACCTATTGGAACTCACCTATTCCTTTTTCTTCATACAGTGTAGTGACAGTAGCAGTTTAGATTATTCTTAACTGATCTGCATGTCCATTCTCCCAACTTCAGTTCATTATACACACAGCTGCTAGAATAATGTTCCTCTACTGTTATTTTTAGTTTTTTGTTCAACAAATAAAAGTGATTCTGCATTGTCTATCATATAAAAAAATTAATTTTCCAGACTAGTTTCAAAATTACATTTTCCTCATCTTCTCTTCCCCCAAATCTTACTAATCCCAATCTCTGCTCCTGCCAATATAATTTTTTCACCATCCTAAAGTCCAATTGTTCATTTCTGTGCCTTTGCACAAATCATCCCTTCTTTTTTGTTTCAAATGTATTTTATTGATTTTTTACAGAGAGGAAGGGAGAGGGATAGAGAGTTAGAAACATCGATGAGAGAGAAACATGGATCAGCTGCCTCCTGCACACCCCCCCACTGGGGATGTGCCCACAACCAAGGTACATGCCCTTGACCAGAACCGAACCCGGGACCTTTCAGTCCGCAGGCCGACGCTCTATCCACTGAGCCAAACCAGTTACGGCTCATCCCTTCTTTTTGGGAAGATCTCTCCCTGGTAGTTTTTCAGACTATGCTGTTCTTCAAAATCTAGCCATGAAACCATTCTCAGGAGCCTTTAGAGTCAGCCCCACCTAGTTTTGTTTTGTTTCTCATCGGTGTCCTGTCGCATGCAGCCACTCAAATAGTGCTCATTTCTGCTGTTACACAATGTTCATTTCTGCTGTTATACAGTGAGTGTGCTTTTCCATCATTTTGTAAATGCTGCTTTTTTGTTGTTGTTAGAGTGTAAGTTATTTGAGAACAGAAAATATATATTTTTTTTCTTCCCAGAGTTCTCATTATGGTGCTCCCTCATAGAGTAGGTATTCAATTAAAATTGATCGACTAATCAGGTTATATAGTATACATTTCTTTTCATTTTAGTAACTGTATTTTGATGAAAATAAGAATTGCTGTTATCTCTTCATGTATATCAACCCCACCCCACCCCCCAATTTTTTTTTAATATATTTTATTGATTTTTCACAGAGAGGAAGGGAGAGGGATAGAGAGCCAGAAACATCGATGAGAGAGAAACATCGATCAGCTGCCTCCTGCACACCCCCCACTGGGGATGTGCCCGCAACCAAGGCACATGCCCCTGACCGGAATGGAACCCGGGACCCCTGAGTCTGCAGGCCGACGCTCTATCCACTGAGCCAAACTGGTTCTGGCACCCCCCCCCCCCCCAATTTTTTACATACCTGACATTCACTTGTTGCCATGTTATTACATCCCAGATGAAACTGACTTTTCTCTTTTCCCTTCTTTGTATGTGTGTCTACAGCACTGATGCAGGTGACAGCCCTGTTGGCACCGCCACTGCCACCAACCTGGAACAGACTCAGGTTATTCCCTCTCAAGGTGACCTTCTAGGGGACCTTTTAAACCTTGATCTCGGTCCACCAGTCAATGTGCCACAGGTATCCTCCATGCAGGTGGGAGCAGTGGATCTCTTGGGAGGAGGACTAGATAGTCTGGTAAGCATCTTTCTTCCTTCTTTCTCTTGGTTGTTTTTCATTCTTGATATGCTAAAGAACTTTAAATTATTTGGCTTTTTAGAACTAGATCTTTCCTTGATAAGCAGAGCACTGCCCTCTGATAAAGGACAGAATTATTTATCTTTAGCGAATTAATGACTGTCCATCAGTGGTATGGGGTATGTCTACAGGTGTACAGGATTACTTTGTTGTCCTGCCTCTAAATAGAACTTTTGATGTTAACCACCCTATTCAGCAATCTTAATGTTTAGTGTTCTTTCCAGAGCTCATTGGTGCTCCTGCTGCTTAACACTGGATAGCCTCTGTAATTCCCCTTTTCACCTGAATAGCATTTAAATGACCTTATGGAGATCATCCTCTTTTGAGGCTTTCTAACCTTGGCCTTTTTAATATTTTACTGGCTTATGGCCTATCTAACTCTAAAAGATTTTGAGGCAGCCATTTGTATTAAAAACATACCTTTATTACAGTTGGGAAGTACTGCTTAATTATTCTTCCTCTCCCCCGGCTCTCACCCTGTCGTACCTCCAATTTAATTAGCTTCCAGGATTCTAAAACTAAAAGGCTCCAAAGTCTAGAGTATCTGAATATGTGCCACCAATGGGAACCAAAATTAGTTTTTGTTGCTGTAGAAGATAAATGAGAAATATTAAAGATGACCTTCCATTTGTGTAGAAGGCCAGAAAAAAACCAGGTCTCATCGCATGGCTCCCTGCAAACTAGGTACTTAACTGTGATGGGATTAGATGGGCTCTTTTAGCTAGACAGTTGCAAATAAGATGTTTGTCAACCTAATGACTACAAAGGTACCCAACAAACTGATTTATTTAACATCAGAAATTAGAAGGCAGATGCCATGATTGAAAATGTATGTTCTCAGAGATTACATAAACAAAACAACCTTATTTTTCACTACACATACCAGCATTTTCTCTTATACTTCATGAGCAGTATTCTATCCTGCATTCATGTCCTCCACTACAGGTACATTTACTTTTTGGCAGGCAGAGAATCTAAGGAAATAGGGTAATAGTCATATCTCTGTGGGTTGTGCATTTTACTAATGGGAAGTCCTGCTTTCAGAGTCTACACTGACCAAGCTCTGGACTCCAGCTATAGTGACATAAATGAGCACTCCTGTAGCGTTTTGGGGGGATATAAGTGTTTGCTTTTCATATTCATGTCTTTAGTGGCTGTAGTTGACCGATGATATAAGAACAATAGTTTCCTCAGATGATTATTCTGCAATGCTGTATAGCCTCCTTAGAGATTCAGAAGACTGAAAAATGAATATTGAAATATTCATGGTGACTTCCAGAAATCCCTTATAAACATTGAAATAGCTTTTCCTATTCTGTTGATGCATCAACAACAAGTTGAATGTTACATCCTTCTCAAGTTAATGTGTTAACAACCCTAATTATTTTTCTGGTTGCTTATTTTACCTAAGAATGACAAATTAAGTTTGAAAGATGGAGGGGAGAAAGAAGTCCTATGTTTTGATGTTGCCTGGCCCAGAATTCTATGCTCTTGTTTCTTGACCCATTTTAGCATGGAAGGGAAGAGACATGTTACATCTTTTTTTTTTTTTTAGTATGTTTTTATTGATTTTTTAGAGAGAGAAACATTGATTGGCTGCCTCCTGCATGCTCCTTACTGGGGATCCAGCCTGCAATCTGGGCATATGCCCTGACTGGGAATCAAACTGCTGACCTCTTGGTGCATGGGATGATGCTCAATCCACTGATCCACACGGGACGGGCTAGATGTGTTATATCTTCTGGCTTTGTATTAGCTCTTATGAACCCCTAAAACCAATGAGGTTTCTCCTTATTTTTACATAGCTATTCAGTAATCTGTTAGAATTCTCACAAGTATTACATTAGATAGAAAAACTGTTAGAACTTCCTTAGATTATAGTAGCCAGCATCACACATGGGCCTTTTTTCTTTTTTTGTAAAGAATATTCTATTAGAGGCTGAGGAATAAATTAGAGAAACTGATCGGCTGCCTCCTGCATGCCCCACACTGGGGATCGAGCCCACAACCCAGGCATGTGCCCTGACCTGGAATCAAACCGTGACCATAGGTCGACGCTTAACCACTGAGCCACACTGGTCAGGCAGACTGCCACTTTTAAAATGTTCCTGTGCAAATGACCTAATTTAAGGAGAAAAATAATCCTTAAAATTTTTCACTTAATCTATATACATAGTACCATTTCTTGAGTGAATTGTTGCCTCATAGCAGTGCTTCTCAAACTATAATGAGCACATAAGTCTCTTGGAGATCTCCAAGACAAATTCTGATTAGTTGGTCTTGGGTGAGGCCTACGAGTGTGCGTTTCTAACAAGCTCCCAGGTTTGTGGACCACATGTTGGGTAGTAAAGACATAGAATATCTGTAACCACTATGAACCACTTCATTTTGCTGTTTGAGCTATACCCGTTGGTAAACCCAGGTGCCTTTTTCTCTTAACTTCAGTAATAAACACATTTCTGGCTCTTGTAATACCCCACATTAATTGAGGGAGGATAAGAAACCCTTGCAATTATTTTGTTAAAGGTCTGTCTTTTATTCTCTAGGAAGAATAGTGTTGCTAGGAGTGATAAAATTTGACCCAGACCCCACTTAAAATATGGCCAGGATTAGAGTTATGTGGTTGCCTGGCACTGGGTTATAATAAGCTCAGTGTTCATTTCAGAAAGGCTCTCAACAAGGCCTCTAGACCAGTCGTCGCCAACCTTTTGGACCTCACGGTGGCCCATGGACCACCGATTGGCGACCGCTGCTCTAGACTGGCTGCTGTTTTTATCATTAGTTCTAACAGAACCTTACCCATAGAGGTCAGTGGTGTGCTGCAAATGAAGTATGGCAGCTACTAACCTTTGATTTCAAGCATGTGGTTCTCAACTTTAGCTACATAATTAGTACCATATTTAAAAAAAATACTGTCAGTGTTTGGGCCCAACCCTAGAGCAAATTAAACAAGTTCTGGGAGGACCTAAACATTGATGTTTTTAAAAGATACCCAGGTTATTTTAACTTTGCAGCCTAAGTTGAGAAAATTGAGCCATATGAAATTTCAAATGGAGTTAGGTAAAAATACTAAAAGTTAATTTCTTTTTTTTTTTTTTAATATATTTTATTGATTTTTTACAGAGAGGAAGGGAGAGAGACAGAGAGTCAGAAACATCGATGAGAGAGAAACATCGATCAGCTGCCTCCTGCACATCTCCCACCGGGGATGCGCCCGCAACCCAGGCACATGCCCCTGACCGGAATCAAACCCGGGACCCCTCAGTCCGCAAGCCGACGCTCTATCCACTGAGCCAAACCGGTTTCGGCTAAAAAGTTGATCTCTTAGCCAAGACAGTAATTTCCACAGAAGAATTATATTCTGGTAATCCTCTTCGGCACCTCCTATAAAAATAAACCTCTCTGACTTTACCTTTGTTCTTTCTCCCAGGACATTTTTCCATTGTGATTTGCTTTTAGGTGATACAACCTATCAGAAGTTGATCAAAAGTTGAATTTGACCAATTTAGGTTTAGTTGCTCAGTCCTAAGGTCTTTTCTTACCCTTGTTTACTTCCCATAATTAGAAACTGAAAAGAGTTGGGTTTTTTTGTTGTTTTTTTAGGGGGGGGTGGGCGGTGATTAGCTACCCATTTTCTATTCTTGTTTTAAAGCTTGATATTCACTGGAAGATAATGTTATTCTTCTCTTTTCCTTTCCTGGGGATCCTTCCTTTAGATCTGTTCACCCTCTTTCATTATTGCACTTGTGAAATTTTGAGATTTAGTGAGTTTGACTTTCTGGAATCGTCATTCAGGAAATGCATTAGTCCCCCTTATCAACGATTTTTTATTTTTTATGGTTGCAGTTACATGTGGTCAACTGTAGTCCAAATATATTAAATAGAAAATTTTGTAAATAAACAATTCCTAAGTTTTAAATTGTGCGCTATTATGAATAACTAGAGGTCTAGTGCACAAATTTGTGCATGGGTGGGGTCTGGCCCCTGGCCTGGCCTCAATTGGGGCCCAATCAGGGCCAGGGAGAGGGGCCGCAGGAAATTGGCTGGCAGGCCCCGCCCCCAATTGGTGTGTGTGGGCGGGGCCAGCCCAGGGGAGGGCTGTGGGTGGTAGCTGCCCACCTTGCCCCTGATTGGAGTGGGGGAGTGCTGATTGGGGGTAGAGCTGGCTGGGGGAAGGGGCCGTG
>NW_005871435.1:477560-479566 GCF_000147115.1 Myotis lucifugus | reverse complement strand
CTAGTCATGTTCAGATCTTCACTTAACATTGATAAAATGTATTGACACCACAACCCTTGCCCTCATGACACCACCTACCATACCAAATCTATCGCAAAGAGCAAAAAAAATAAAGACTAAAAAAAAAAAAAAATAACTATTATATAAAAAAATACAGGGGGTGGCCAGGGGGAGCCACAGGCATTTGGCCCGACCAGCCCCGCCCCCTATGGGGCTGATCTGGGTTGGGGTCCCCGTGGCTGGCCAGCCCCACCCTTGATGGGGTTGGTTGGCTGGCCGCAGTGGGTGTCATAGCGACCGGTCGTTCCAGCGTTCCGGTCGCTGGCTTTTTATATATAGAAAGGTGATGAAATCTCATGCTATCCCACCCAGATACAAATTGTTCCTTTGTCCAGTGTAGCCATACTACCTACGTGTTAGTCTCTTAGTAGCCATCTCAATGATCAGGTTGGTTATCAGAGAGAGACTACATTCATGTAACTTTTATTACAGTATATTGTTATAATTATTCTTTTATTGTTATTGTGAATGTCTTACTGTGCCTAATTTATAAATTAAACTTTATCACAGAATGTATTATAGGAAAAAATATTGCATATATAGGGTTTGGCACTATCTGCTGTTTCAGGCATCCACTGGGGATTTTGGAATGGATTCCCCTGCAGATAATGGGGGCACTATAGTATTCTCTTTTGCTTGAAGTCTACAGATAATTTCCTCCTTCTTTTAGTATAAACTTAACTGTTGCCTTGATGTAGAATGAATTCAGGTAATGGAACTTACTCTGTTCTGTATGTAGAGCATGATGGTGTACTATTTAGATGTAGGCTTGCAAAAGTAGTTACCTGGGGTTTTTTTGTTCTGTGACTTAAAAGCTGTGTATGTATCTTTTGAGGCCTCTGATACTGAATCTAAGAAACTGCTCATCTAGGTTATTTTTTCACAGGGCATATCTTTCTGGTTTGTAGTGTGGGAGGTGACCCGATGCCCATGTATATAATTCTTGCATACATGTAATAAAGATCACCATGTGGAATAAGTCTGATATCTCTGAGGATCACTAAAGTAGTCCTTTCATCTCAATTATTTGCTGCCTTCACTTTTAGACGTCAGCAGAGGCCTTGGCTAAATTATAACCTTTTGTTCATCCAAGGTGCTGTGTATTATGCTACTTAGAAAAATGGTGCTATTGTACATCAAAAATGGAAAGGAAGCATTATCCAGAGAGCCCTTTATGCTGACAAAGGGTTTCCTGCCAGGGGAATGTGCTCTCAGTGTGCCTAGCTGGAATGGAGTGGAATAGAGGAGAAACTGCCTTTTCCTGACTCCACTGCATGTTTTTCAAAACCTCCTCTGTTTCTTATTTTTCTTTTTTTGTTAATCCTCACATGAAGATATTTTTCCATTGGTTTTTAGAGAGAGTGGAAGAGAGGGGTAGAGAGAGAAACATCCCTGTGACAAAGACACATAGATTGGTTGCCTCTCACATGCACCAACCAGGGGGTGCGGGTATCGGACCTGCAACCCAGGTATGTGCCCATGACCAGGAATTGAACCTGTGACCCTCTGGTGCACAGGACAGTGCTCTAACCACTGAGAATACCAGCCAGGCCCAGTTTTGCATTTTTATATTTCTTCCTCTGGAATAGATTTGTAGCGATTTCAGAGCTTATTTTAGAGTTGGTAGTGTTGTGGAGAGATGTTTGTAAATTGTGGCCCACTTTTGCCTGGTAAATTCTTCAGTGTGACGTCTATAACCACTAATTTTTATTTTTTTAATCAGTGCATGGATTTAGTCAAGGTTGGTCTCTGGCAGTCAAGAGAATAATTACCAATTATTGAGTGTCTGTGTCTGTGCCAGTCCCTGTGTTAGAACTTTTATCATTTCTTATCCTCAAAATAACCCTGCAAAGTAATTAGTATTGAGCTTTCATTTTTATAGAAAACTGGAGGTCACATAGCAAATAGTCGTTTATTTTCTTCTTTCTTTTAAAATCCTTATTGGT
>NW_005871435.1:439922-477436 GCF_000147115.1 Myotis lucifugus | reverse complement strand
TTCTCTCCGAGATTCCGCACTCTGTTCCATGCTTCCATGTCTCTAGGTTCATTCTGTTCATCAGTTTATTTTGTTACTTAGATTCCACATGCGTATTCAATCATGTGATACTTGTCTTTCTCTGACTGACTTATCTCACTTAGCATATACTCTCTAGGTCCCTCCATGCTGTCTCAAAGGGTAAGAGATTCTTCTTTTTTACTGCTGCATAGTATTCCATGGTATAAATGTACCACAGCTTTTGTATCCACTCATCTACTGATGGGCACTTGTGCTGTTTCCAGATCTTAGCTATAGTAAATTTTGCTGCTATGAACATAGGGTGCATACATTCTTTCTGATTGGTATTTTAGGAGTCTTGGTCCAGCAGTCGCCAACCTTTCGGACCTCATGGACCACCAGTGGTCCGCGGACCACCGGTTGGCAACCCATGTCTTAGGCTATATTACTAGAAGTGGGATTATTGGGTCAAATGGCAGTTCCATCTTTATTTTTTTGAGGAGACTCCATACTATTTTGCATGCAAATAAGTCTTAACACATTGTGGATGGATCACGAGAATTCTTGCTTCGTATTACACAGTGTTTTACAAAGTATCACACTTTAAAAAGATATTATTAGCTTGTAAGAACATGTAATAAATAACTTCAAAATGGGTATTTAATTTTAAAGCCTGCCTTTAACATTTATGTAAAAGGTTTTTTGTACTTGTTTAATAGAAACTTATCTGGCCACTGGGTAAAGCTAGCAATAAAACTACTGGTCCGCAATGTGTTAAGTGTTGGTATTTGAACCCAGAACTTTTTCAAAACATCAGAGTTTATTAGTATATCCTTTCTACTATCCTGTGATTGTTCCAGTTTATTTGTTATTGTCATCTTCTGGAATAGAATCTAGTCTTACTTACCTTTGGTCCTTCTCAAACTGGGGTACACAATCTCTGGAGTACACAGAATAGTGTAGGGTGCATCTGAAGCTGCAGAATAAACTTGGCTCATTGTCTTGCAATGTCAGTTTTACTTGATGGTAAGTAATGTAAACATAGACTAAATACTGATGTGTTAAGGCAGTGTGAATGTTTAAGATAAAACACAAGGTTTGTTTGCCCTAGGCCTCTCTGTGCCCTGGGTGTATGAGTTTGGGTTAGTATGCCACTAGGAGGCACATGAAAGTTAAAGAAGGACTGTAGAAGTATATTTATTCATAGAAAGAGGGACTGGATAAGTTTATATATCTGTCTTGCAGCAAAAGGAACAAGATTGTTCATCTTACCCTCTTTTAAGTAGAGCCACAAAATCACATCGATGAGTTGTGATATAAAGCACTAGTACTTTCAGGGCAAATAAATGATGTGCAGGACATTCTTCTGCTGAAAACTGGCTGTCAAAACACATCAGACAATATGTTTCCTCTCTAGAAAGGGCTTTGGCCTTGTGTGGGGGCGTCGTCCCCCTCCCCAATTGGTTCTGTTCATGTGTGTTGGCAAGATTGATGCATATATGATGCTTTAGACCAGTTGATGAAACAATTTTGTCAGCCTTCTGTTGATTTTGTGATAATTTTCTCCAGTAAAATGATTCATTTCAAAAATTTCTCCCTAAGAAATAATATTGCAATAGTCCTGTTTACATGGTTAGTAGGACACTCACTCAATAAATATCCTATGACAGGCTCTATTCTATGTACTGCAACTATAGTTGTGATGAGTCCTTACAAGCTTATATTCTAGTGGGAGGCAGACAGATGACAAATATACAGGGTGTGGCAAAAGTAGATTTACAGTTGTTCATATGGAAAATAATACGATAACTAACAAAAAAAACATAAGAATAAACTGTATTTCACATACTTTTGCATTTTGTGTTTTGCATTTTGATTTTGTGTTTTATCTTAAACTGTATTTCACATACTGTATGGTCAGGTAGTGAGTACTACAAAGGAAAATGAGATGTAGAGCTTCTCTTGGGGATTTTTACCATATTCAACATGAAATTGTCTGACTTAAGAAACGGGTAGTGGCCATTCTAAGGACTTCTTGTCACATTCTGTTCCCTGTTCCATCTCAAGAAGTAATCTGTTACATCCCTCTTACTTTTCTGCTTGTATAAGCCTCTTTTCTTTAAAGTTGAGTATCCTGATAGTTTTGTATGATATAAATTCATTTATGCCATTTCACATTAAGGCTGTTCTCAGCCATTAGTTGAATAGCTTTTGCATGGTTACAGATTCTTTCAACAATTTGATTATAGTTTATGATGCTTTTTTTGAATAGCCTTTTGAAGATCAAATTAAAATTTGCAGCCCAACAGCTGAAAATTATACTTTCACCTAGGAGATGAATTGTGCCTTCTAAAATCTAAAACCCTAATAGGGAAAAATACAAATTGATATTTTTGACACCAATAGGGTTTTGATATAAGTTTTATTGTTTGTGCTGGATTCTTTGTATACTGTTTGTACATCATTCTATTCTGAGTCAGAATAACAGAGCTGTCAGTAAGCTGTCTAACCTGAAGCATTCCTTAGACTCCCTTCAGTTAAATCAGTTCTGGAAAGTAGCAAATTACTATAAATGGGAGCAAAGAAATATCTGAGCTTAAGATCTACACCTCTACTTAAGAGAATGTCTTTAGATACTTGGACAGCTCCACAGTTTAGAAGCAGGAAGGTACTTTGGACTGGTCAGATGTATCTCAAAGGGGCTAATCCAGCTTGTGATATATTTTGGAAAAATTTGGAATTTGTGTGTGTGTGTCTGCTCAGTGGTCATCTCAGTTGATAAACTTTTTTTTTTTTAATCCTCAGCTGAGGATATATGTGTTTTGTTTTTTATTGAATTTTAGAGAGAGGAATGAAAAGAGAGAGAGAAAGAAAGAAACATCGATGAGAGAGATTTGAGAGAGAAACATCGATCGGTTGCTTCCAGTCCAGGCCTTTACCGGGGATCAAACCCCCCACCTTTTGGTGTATGGACGATGCTCCAACCAACTAAGCCACACCTGCCAAGGTTCAGTTGATAAACTTTTATAAAAGATTTCTTCCTCTTTTCTTGGAGTCGGGCAGACTTGTTCCCTTTTAGAAGGTCCATGTAGCTCTGCTATTGTAACATATTGCCATTGGTCAAGGGTTTCCTTTTGATCTGGATGAGCTAGAGCTCTGTGCAAACTCAGCTCCGACTCTTGGCTCATCCTGGCTGTGCTGCAGTGCGCATGTCCTCATGCTGAATCCCGTTAGCTCGTAGTTGTCATGGTCACCGTGAAGTCACAGGTTTCCATCCCTTACTAAACTAGCATTGCAAGGACACATTGTGTCGTTCAGCACGAACTGAGCCCTGTTCAGCACTACTTCTGGCATAATAAAGTGGCCGAATATTAGTACTATTCTAAATGCTGTTTAATGACTGCAACTACTATGATTTAGATTGGGGATTGAGGGAACTATACCTCTGGTAGAACATTTGGACTTGGTTATCAGCTACAGAACTTTAGGAAAATTCTCAATTTTTAGCATTTGAAATACTCTTCTTTTTTTTTTTTTTTTTTTTAGTAAGTATCTTTTTTGTTTTTATTGGTTTTTGAGAGAGAAACATCAATTGGCTGCCTCCTGCACGAATGAAACCTGTAACCTGGGCCTGGGCCCTGACCAGGAATCCAACCAGTGACCTTCTGGTGCTCGGGATAACACTCAACCAACTGAGCCACACCAGCCAGGGCTGAGATACTCTTTTCCTGAAGTTGGCACCTTGCCGTCCTTCATCTTCCTGCATTCTGATTTATTTGGCTTATAGGTGACATTATTTTCTTTGTAGAGAAAATAGTCTGAGTAAGGCAATATGGGGATGATGGGAAGTGGACAGCTTCAGAGAGACACTTAAAACGCAGAATCTGGACACATCAGGTTGAGATTACAGCCATGTCTTACATACCTACCACTTTTCATTCCTGGCTTTCACCAGCTCACTGGATAACAGATATCACTGAATTTTTACAAATCCTAGTTTTCCTGATTTTGTACCCTACCTGATAAGTAGCAGCTCACTGAAATGGTTAATAGCTAGTTCAGGCTACATGACAACACTTTTCTGGGTTTTGTTCAGCTTTCTAGTTTTCATTTTCTTTCTTGATTAATATCTGCATCATTCAGCTTGTCACCGTAGATAAGAGAAGCCACTCACTGGGTAATTGGCTCCCATCTTGCTGACATCTCCCTATTAGTCACTCATGCCATCACTATGCTATTACCGTTGTCATATTTTCAGAGAGGAGGATAATAACATTCTTTAGAATCTTTTTCCGGCAAGAAGAACAGTGCTGAAAAAGCTTTAGTTTTGCTAGTTAGAAAACATACTGAAATTTTCCTTTCCCTTTGCTCTCTGGACATATAGCATAGTTAGGTGAGCCTTTATATTTCCGGCCTCATGTCTTTAATAGTCCTTGGATCTTCTCTTGTAAGATCAGAGTTCTTGATTCTAGCTGAATTGTATCTGCTATACTGAACATAAAGAAATGAATATCGGGATTTCTTTTTAGTTTCTTCCTTGGTTTTAAATTAAATTGACGAGCGGCCTGAGGAGGGGGAGAGTACATTCAGATCTTTTCCAGCTAAGATAATGTTCATATACTCAGAGATAATAAGATTGATCGCTAAGAAAATAAGGGCTATAATTGGGCTTTATTTCTTTTGGCCTAAGCATTGTTGGTGAGGGTCTTTTTCTCAAGGCCTTTTCTTGAATTCAGCATATTTGATAAAACTGCTCTTTCTCTTTCAGTGTTTTTGTTTTCCTTGCCAATGAGTGCCAACCAAGTCCTTCTAAAGAATTCCATTTCTTTCAAGCTCGGATGGTAAACCTGACCAGAAGGGAGGATAATGGTGGGAGGGAGAAGGAAGGAGTTGACCCATATCAGAAAGTCACAAAACCAGATCAAAGTATGAGGACAACTGAGACATTTTGCATTCTCCCTGTCCATAGGAAGGGTTTTTCTTTCTACTCAAGTTTTAACTTCCTTTTTATTTAAGAGTTAGCTTCAAAGTCATCTCTGAACAGATGAATTGAGTTCAAATAATAGTTAATTCTCTAAGGCAATGTTTTTCAACCTTGTCTGTACATAAGAATCACTAGGGAAGCTTTTCAAAATGTTGATGCCCAGGCTACACCCAGAACAATTAAACCATCTCTGGGGTGAGACTCAGGCATGACATTACTATTTTTTAAATTTCTGTCCCCCACAAAACAACAACAACAAAAAACACCATGGGGTTGTTCCATTGTGTAGCTAAAGCTAAAAGCCATAGTAATGAAACACAAAGTAGTTATTAGTACTCTTAGAACGCTTGAATTTTAGTCTAAGAAATTCCAGGGTTTTTATGAAGAAAAATTAAAAACTAAAAACATCTTGTAATCAGCCTACCTTTGCAGACTTATTTTCTACAATATTCCTTCCCCTGCTACTCCCCGCGCCCCCCCCCCCCCCCCCCCAAAGCTATCCTGGGCCCCGGGTAATTGAACCATACCCCCTCTTGATCTTGCTTTTATTCCGGTAAGTGTTTTTCAAAATTTGTTTATTCCATTCAAAAAAAAACCCCCCCATTTTTGCTTTTTATAATCCCACACTACCACCTTTTTGAAGCTTCTTTTTATTATCTTCAGCCAGAAGGAGGCTCTCCCTTCAAAACTTCTCTTTTTTACTCTTAATATTCTGCATTTGTGTTTTATTTCTCCTGCCAGTGGGCAAAGTCTGGGTTTTATTCTTCTGTGTATTCCCTTCATTGCCCGATATCTTTACATTTCTAGTAGTGCCTGTATCCCAGTAAACATTACATCAGTATTTGCTTAAATAAAAGTAATTTCATGCTTTTGTGATGTCATGCTGCAGGTGTGTGTATTCTAGAACCAGGGAGAAAGCAGATGTATCTTTTTCTTTCTTTCATACTTTTACAGTTATTCAAATTGTTACTTATGATGACATTTTTACTTGTTTATGCATGTGATTTTTGTTCCATGTCTAATCAGATTCTGGAGAGGTTTGGAGTACTCTGTAGCTTAAAGCAAAACATGCTTATTAATGCCAGTTAGAAGCATTTGCCCGGGGTTATTTTCTGTCATGTTGGAAACAAGACTTTGTCAGAGGTCTTGCTATTTTTCAATATAGGTTATGTTTTAGAGTTTGGCCACTCTGTTTATCTGTACATTGAGAAGATAAATCTTTCCCAAATCCTGAAGACCAATGAAAAAAATTTTTTTTTAATTTTCATTTGAGGATATTTTTTTCTATTGATTTTTAGAGAGAATGAAAGGGAGGGAGGAAAGGGGAGGAGAGAGAGATCAACAGACAGACATCAGCTGGTTGCCTTCAGCAGGAGCCCCAGTCAGGGTCAGGGATCCAACCTGCAACCAAGGTACATGCCCTTGACCGGGAATCGAACCCACGACCCTTGAGTCTGTGGGCTGATGCTCTAACCACTGAGAAACTGACCAGGGCTGCAATTTTGTTTTTTAGCACAATCCCAGTACCAAGATTTCCAAGTTTCTATACTGAATGACAGACAATAAAGGGAATATTGTTTTGTAAAGCAGACACAAGCCTTTGGTGATTCAAAGAGGAATTTTAGATGCACAGTGAGAACTAAGGAGGAAGCAAATGTGGAACTATAGCAAAAAAGGGTGTGTTTTTTTTTTTTGCTTTTTAAACAGCATCATTAATTGTGTATATATGTGTGTTCTGTTTTTTTTCATGACAGCTATTCTCAGCTTCAGTTCTTCTTTAATGCTTTTGTTGTGGAAGACTGACTTCAGGGTGAATTATATAAGAACCCTGCAGGGGCAGGGAGGGCTGAGACTGAGACCATGCGGAATTATTTTCCTGCCACCTACCTAATTTAATTAGGCTAATTCTCCAATAGTCAGTGTCATTTTACATGATCACCAAATAAATCACAGTATTTCTCAGTAGTATTGACTGTGAGAGAGATTTGCCTTCCCACTTCCTCACCAAATAGGACAGTGGTTCTCAACCTTGGCTGCACATTAGAATCACATGGGAATCTTTTTAAAATCCTGATTTCTGGGCCTCATCCTCCGGAAATTCTGTTTCTTTGTTATGGGGTGGGGCCACAACATTAGTAACAAAGAAACAGAATTTCCGGAGGATGAGGCCCAGAAATCAGGATTTTAAAAAGATTCCCAGGTGATTCTAATGTGCAGCCAAGGTTGAGAACCACTGAAATAGGATATCTTCCTATCCCAGCTGTTTTCTTTTTTTAGAAAAGTTCTAAACTCTAAAAACCACTCTTGTTCCCCCTATAATTTTTGCAGCTTAAAATTGCAACTCAGTACTGGTTTGGTTCCCACCTTCTCAGAGGGGCAGCAGGTTTTGTAGATCAAAGCTCATTTTAGTTTTTCTTTTCTTTTTCCCTTCTTTATATTTCCTTTCAAGAAAAATAAAATATTTTCAAAATATTGCTGCTTGGCCCTGGCTGGTTTGGCTCAGTGGATAGAGTGTCAGCCTGCGGACTAAAGGGTACCAGGTTCAATTCCGATCAAGGACAAATGCCCGGGTTGCATGCTTGATCCCCAGTAGGGGGCGTGCAGGAGGCAGCTGATCAATGATAATCTCTCATCATTGATGTTTCTATCTCTCTCTCCCTTTCCCTTCCTCTCTGAAATCAATTAAAATATATTTTTAAAAAATATTACTGCTAGAAGGTAGAGCTTTTTTAAATACGCAGATTTTAAAATTTCTGTTTGGGTTTGTGCCTATGTACCCCTGTGGAAAGATTGGATCTGAAACATCTCAGAGATGTCCCAGCTCCATCTTCTTTCCAAGTTTTCTCATAACTCCTACACACCATCACTGTCATTACTTGGTTCCCCTAGGACCGTGGTCAGCAAACCGTGGCTCGCGAGCCACATGCGGCTCTTTGGCCCCTTGAGTGTGGCTCTTCCACAAAATACCACGTGCAGGCGCGCACGTACAGTGCGATTGAAACTTCGTGGCCCATGTGCAGAAGTCGGTATTTTGTGGAAGAATCACACTCAAGGGACCAAAGAACCGCGTGTGGCTCACGAGCCGTGGTTTGCCGACCACTGCTAGGACATATTTCTCCGCAGTCTAGAAATTCTTTCAGCTTTGGGACACAACTGAAGAGCATGTATTCCAGAAACTTGGTAGAGCAATTTACAGATTCTGTATGGGCATCTAGTACTTAGTTAAATGAACTCTACCTCTCTCTTCTCTCTCTCCTTTCTCTCTTTCAGCTTGGCAGTGACCTTGGCGGGGGCATTGGAGGAAGTCCGGCAGTAAGTGCCATCCATTTTTTTTTTTTTACCATGGGATGCGCTGCCCCCTGTTTGATGCCTTTCCTATGCACACATTCTCAGACCAGCCACCACTATCTAGCACTATACACCAAAACTTTTATAGCAGTATATGAAGAATAGAGAGTAGCATAGGGATACTTGCAATCTTTGGGGTCATACATCACATGTGGTCTAGGGGCATCTTTAGGGATTGGTGCTCTAGTATTTACACAGATCTTTGTTTTCCTGACATTAGAGAGCTAAATGGAACCTCCCATCTCGACTGGCTAATACCTTTATTCTCTGGTGTCATCTTAAAAATACTTAACAGTCAGTTGGGCTCAGAGTGGGACTCTCCTTGTAAGTTAGTTCTGGGGATGGGAACATCCTCCTCCCACAGGAGAGTTTCCTACTAGATATTTATGCCTAAAAGGGAGAATAAGACTTGCTGGACCCAAGTGGGAATGAATCTGCTGTCTAAGTTGGATGCTTCTCCTTCTCTCTGTAGAAACAAACTTTTTTCCTATAGGGTACTTAGAGGCCTTTTGCACAGAATCATGGAAGCTAAAATTGGAAACAAATAAAAAATCTTGGTCACTGTGTTTCTAATCCTACTGATTACTTTCTCTTGATAGAATCTAGTGTTTATCTTATCAACAATGATTAAAAGGACAAAGAATATACTAATTCAACTCCTAATAATATTTTGATTATGGTGTATTCTTATTGATTTATCAGTATTACTAAAATATGTAGAAACATTGTAAGGGCTATTAATCTGTTCTTCCTGATCCCCTCCCCTCCCCTTTTTTTCTCTGCAGGTGGGACAATCCTTCATTCCATCATCAGTGCCTGCAACCTTTGCTCCTTCACCTACTCCTGCTGTGGTCAGCAGTGGTCTGAATGATCTATTTGAACTCTCTACGGGGATAGGCATGGTACATGGTGGATATGTGGCTCCTAAGGCTGTAAGTAAAGCAACACTTTCTTTTATATATATGTATATATATATTTTTTTCTTATTGATTTCAGAGAAGAAGGGAGAAGGAAAGATAGAAACATCAATGATGGGAGAATCATTGATCAGCTGCCTCCTGCACACCCTGTACTGGGGAATAAGCCCACAAACCAGGCATGTGCCCTGACCGAGAACTGAACTGTGACCTTCTCCTGGTTCATATGTTGGCGCTCAACCACTGAGCCACACCAGCAAGGCAAAGCAACACTCTCTTAATGGACATGACCCAAATTACTTAGTTTCTATCATTTGTGTTACTTCCACTGATAATAAATTCAAGGTTTGGGCCCTTGTTTTGTACAGTTTAAGAAAAAGATGAAAGATGTCCTTAAACTTAGCAATAGGAAGTACTGTAACCATTTTTATAATCAGAGTTAAAATTGGCATTACTAAGTATTTGAGTTTTGTTAAATATTGTCTAGTTTGTCGACACTGAAGTCAATCTAGTATAAATTTGATACACCACAGGGGGAAAATACTGTATAGAGAAATAATATTTTTATTTCTCATTCCTTCCATTCCTCCTTTCCATTGATACTACATATGGATTCTGGAGTGCTTGTTCAAATTTGGTGTACCTTTATAGAGTTCTGATTTAGGTTTTTGTCATTGGTGTTCTTTTAGTCTCAGCTTTACTTATGTCATGCTCACATAGAAATTCAAAAAGGGAAACTACCTTTACTGTAGTTTGGGGGCCAGGGGTGGGTAATGAATGAATTATATAAAGAAAATAGGTATTCAGATTATTTAAGCAACATCTGAGTTCTTACTGTTTACTGAAAACTATAGCAAGAATTAAAAGTATATATAAGACATAGTCCTTGCCCTTGAGAGTATTGATAATGATAAAAAAGCCTTCAAAGATTATAAACATGCATTTTCATTAGTAGATTCAATGTCTTCCCTTTCAAGCCTTTCACAAAGCTACTAACAAAATCACCGTAATTATCTAAGGAAGTGAAATTTCATCTTTATTTTAAAGAAATAGCATTGAGATAAATCTTACCTTGTTCCATTGAGCTCTATACTGTGTTTCAGGTCTGGCTGCCTGCAGTAAAGGCCAAAGGCTTGGAGATTTCTGGAACATTTACTCATCGTCAGGGGCACATCTATATGGAAATGAACTTCACCAACAAAGCTCTGCAGCATATGACAGACTTTGCAATCCAGTTTAACAAGAATAGGTAAGAAATAAGAGTCCCCAGCTAGATTCATGTGTACCTTGTGTCCAACAAGAGAATGTTCCATTAACGATGGGGGGAAATTCTCATGTTGGCAAATGCTAGATGTAGAGGGAATGCTGGCTGTTGTGCATCTATTGGTTGTCAGCTTCAACTCTAAAGGCCCTAGGGAATTTTGCCGGGAAACTCATCCCTGTAGAACAAGGATACCAGACCTTAATGCCTTCTTAAAGGATTCTAGGACTAGAATGTTTTTACCAAAACAGTTCATTTTAAAAAATATTTTTAATTTAAATCCATTTACTCATTCAACAAATAATTGTTTAGCATCTGTGTGCCAGACATTTCAAGGTACTGAGATTAGAATAGTAAACCAAACCAATGTGTGTCCAAAGCTCACATTTCAGTGGGGATAAATGGACTTTCGTTGATGTAAAAAAATATAGAAGACAGTCAGTGTACCTGGTTAGTTGAATAATTAAATATAAGCTGACAGTCTGCTTTTAGCATGAATTCTCTGCTTTAATAAGGAGAACATGAAGACATAAAATGTTGATGTCCTACAGTTCTGAGACATCACGGATTTTTATTCATTGTGACTCAGAAAACTGGCTGTTAGACTTTGATGGCAGGTCTGTTTATTCATAAATACAAGATATTCAAACTTGTTTCTAGCAAAGTAGTAATTGGACCCCTAAAATAAATTTAATTTGTCAGTAACAACTTACATTAGTGACTATCTTATCGTTGGCACTAACTAGATTTGAAAGTTTGGCACATTAGAAATCACTTAAGTATCTAGAAATTCTGTGTGTTTTCTGTCAAGACCAGTTACATTTCCAGTCACTTTCAAGGGAGCTGGCCATGTTAAAGGCCAAAACTGTTGGGAAAATATATTGTAATAAAGGCAATCTGCATTGTCTACCTTCACATTTCAGTCCTATTTGTCTTTGTTTTTTCTTTTTTAAATAGTATGATACTTAGAAAAGTTTTTATTTTGAGTTATACTTTTTCCTTTATAAAATACTCGTAGTCCCTGCTTTCTATATATAGTCTACTAATTTCATATTGTAACTTATATCTTCTCTTCTCCCCCATTATTTAATGTCATTAGTACTGTCTTTAGATTTACTTTTATACTCTTTAAGTATGTTTACACTTCTATACTTGATTTGTTGTCTTTGACCTTCAGTTATGACAGATGAGACCAACTTGCTCTCTTTCCACTCCCTTGCTCCCTCTTTTGCTAATTGTGTAAATTGTATCATTTCTAAATTTTATCCTTTCATGTTTGGTTTTGTCTTGAATTTGTGCTTATTTCCAGACAAAGAAAAGCCAATTACACTATATCTCTTGTGACCTTTTTTTTTTTTTAATGAGGCAAGTTATATTTCTAATTTCTACTATTACTGTTTCTTGTAGAGTGATTTAGAAGCAGTATACGGTACAGAGGAAAGAGCTCTTTGGTTTTGGTCTAGTTGTTTTAATTTTTTTTTTTACTGATTGTAGAGAGAGGAAGGGAGAGTGGGGAGAGTAAAACAGAGAGAGAGAGACATCCATCCACCTGTTGGCTGCCTCCTACATGCCCCCCCCACTGGAGATCAAGCCCACAACCCAGGCATGTGCCCTGACCAGGAATTGAACCAGTGACCTTTTGCTTCATAGGTCAACGCTCAACCACTGAGCCACAACAGCTGGGCTAAAATTTCTTTTTATATTTTGGATACAAAGTCCTTTGCCAGATACATGTCTTAAAATTTTTTCTCCTGTGGCTTGCCTTTCTTTATTTTTTTTTTAAAATATATTTTTATTGATTTCAGAGAAGAAGGAAGAGGGAGAGACAGAAACATCAACGATGAGAGAGAATCATTGATCGGCTGCCTCCTGCACGCTCCCCACTGGGGATCAAGCCCGCAGCCCGGGCATGTGCCCTTGATTGGAATCGAACCTGGGACCCTTCAGTCCGCAGGCCAACGCTCCATCCACTGAGCTAAACTGGCTAGGGCTTGCCTTTATTTCCTTAACAATATCTTTCAAAAAACAAAAGTTTTTTTATTAAAATAAAGTTTATTTTACAATTTTTAAAATTTTTATGGCTTATGCTGTTTGTGTTCTAGCTAGAAACTTTTGCTAGACCCATAGTTACAAATCTTTTTTTTAATAGACATGTTATATAGATTTAACTCCTATATTTACGTTTATAATTCATTTAGAGGTAATTTTTATATATAGTATAAAGTAAGAGTCAAAGTACATTTTTTTCCCATAATTCTTGAAATCAGATAGTATAAACTATCCAACCTTATTCTTTTTTTAAAAATTGTTTTGGCTATCTTAGATCCTTTGCTGGGATTTTGATTGAGTACATTGACTATGCAGATTAATTTGGAGGAGAATTGATATCAGACAATATTAAGTGTTCTAACCCATCAGCATGTTATATGTTTCCATTTATCTAGGTTGTCTTTAATTTCTCTCTGCATTCCTGAACTGGTTTGGCTCAGTGGGTAGCGTCGGCCTATGGACTGAGGGGTCCCGGGTTCAATTTCAGTCAAGGGCATGTACCTTGGTTGTGGGCACATCCCCAGTGGGGGGCATGCAGGAGGCAGCTGATCAATGTTTCCCTCTCATCGATGTTTCTAACTCTCTATCCCTCTCCCTTCCTCTCTGTAAAAAATTAATAAAATATATTAAAAAAAATTTTTCTCTCTGCATTGTTTCATAATTTCACATACAGATCTTATTGCTAGTATATAGAAATATCATTGATTTTTCTATATTGAGCTTGTATTTTGCAACTTTGTTAAACACACTTATTAGTTCTAGTAGCCCTTTTGTAGATTCCTTAAGATTTTGTACATAGATAAGTCATGTTATCTGTGAATAGAGACAGCTTTATTTTTTTCCTTTTCCGTCTTATGCCTTTTCTTCTTTTCTTTTCCTGACTATACTATCAGGGATCGCCAATAAATGTTGAGTTGGTGTGGGTAAGAAGGGACACCTTTGTCATGTTCTAATTCTATGGGGAAATCATTCAGTCTTTCACCAGTAAGCACATTGTTAGCTGTAGGTTTTTCATGGAGGTTGAGGGAGTTCCCTTCTATTCCAAGTTTGCTTAATTTTATTGAGTATTGAATTTTGTTAGGTGCTTCTTCATTTAGTGAGATAATCATATGACTTTTTTAGTCTATTATATGGCAGATTTTTTTCAAATGTTATACCAATCTTGTATTCCTAGGATAAATCCTATTTTGTTGGGATATGTTAACTTTTTTATGAATTGCTGGATTTGATTTGCTAAATTTTTTTTTATTAAGTTATTACATATTTGTTCTTATCCCAGTGGTTCTCAACCTTCTGGCCCTTTAAATACAGTTCCTCATGTTGTGACCCAACCATAAAATTATTTTCGTTGCTACTTCATAACTGTAATGTTGCTACTGTTATGAATCGTCATGTAAATATCTGATATGCAGGATGGTCTTAGGCGACCCCTGTGAAAGGGTTGTTCGACCGCCAAAGGGGTCGCGACCCACAGGTTGAGAACCGCTGCCTTATCCCCACATTACCCCCATCCCCCCCAACTCATGCCCTCACCCCCCTGTTGTCTGTGTCCATTGGTTAGGCCTATATGTGATTTGCTAAAATTTTGTTGAGTATTTTTTGTATCTGTGTTCATGATGTAGTTTAGTTCATTTCTAACATGACTTATTCTTTTTCCTGAGTTTTATTGGCTCCCCTTCACCTTCTGTTGTCTGGCCGTCTCTTTCCCAGGTGCTTCCTTCGCTGTTGTGTGTTCCTTGGTAGCTGCAATTGCTTCATTAAGTGTTCTTTTTCCCTTAATTTCATGTATAATTGTCTCATAATTCCACTTATTTCAGTGGCAAATTATTTTCAAGTATGTTTTGCTTGTCAATAAGGAAGTTGTACTGCTGTTTTTCCACTTTTTAAGGATAGTGTTGTTGAATAGGTGCTGTGTTTATACCATTTTGATACTCATATTTGAATGAGTTGGAATTTGCAGGACTAGCTATTAGCCAGAGTTGTGGTAGAAAAGGAAGATAAGCCCAGGGTAGTGTTTTAGGCTTTGCTGCCCAAGAACACTCACTCCTTTACTATGGTGTAGCCACAACTCCTTTGCCTCTCAGAACCTGACTTGATTCAAGAAGACTTTTTTTTTTTCTGTCCTAAGCTCTGTAGATTCTTTTACTGGTCTCTGGCTCCAAGGAACATAACCCCTGTCTTCAGAGTATTTGTTTCCCCTGGTGCTGTGTGTGTGTGTGTGTGTGTGTGTGTGTGTGTGTGTAATTTTATTGATTACAGAGAAGAAGGGAGAGGGAGAGAGAAATAAGAAACATCAGTGTGCCTTGGCTGGTTTGGCCCAGTGGATAGAGCGTCAGCCTGTGGACTGAAGGATCCCAGGTTCAATTCCGGTCGGGGCACATGCCCAGGTTGCAGGCTCGATCCCCAGTGGGGAGCGTGCAGGAGACAGCCGATCAATGATTCTCTCTCATCATTGATGTTTCTATCTCTCTCCTTCCCCCTTCCTCTCTGAAATCAATAAATAAAAAAGAAAGAAAGAAACATCAGTGATGAGAGAGAATCTCCGATTGGCTGTCTCCTGCAAATCTCCTACTGGGGATCTAGCCCACAACCCGGGCATGTGCCCTTGACCGGAATCCAACCCCAGATCCTTCAGTCCACAGGCTGACGCTCTAGCCACTGAGCCAAACAGGCTAGGGCGAAAGGTGCTGCTTTTTTAGCTCTGTCAGTACCACCACCACCTCAAGTTTCCCTGGGGACTTTCTACTTTTTCTTCACTTCATCTCTATGTTGTTCCCTGTTTAAACTTAGTCCTACTCACAGCACTTTACACTAGGAATGGGGTTCTTTTCTGAGAATGGATACTTACAGTCAGTCTCAGAGGCCTCAGGACCCCTGGGCCTCCCTGCTGCACCTCCAGAGCTTCTCTCACCAGTTCTGCTGATCTCATGTGCTGAGGCCACACTTAAATATAGTTTGGAGTTTGCAGGTTTTCTCTGACTTGTAGATTTGCAAAAGGGGCAGTTGTAGATTTGTAGGGAATATTTCTCCCTTTTGTTTCCTTTGTATCATTTCCAAGAGGAGCAATTGGAAGATTTAGAACTAAGCTGCTGCCGTGTTTCTATGCCAATATTGACTACTGATAGAGTTTGTTGACCACAAGAGCAAGATCAAAAGAGCAAAATGTTTCTCATCGATGTTTCTATCTCTCTATCCCTCTCCCTTCCTCTCTCTAAAATCTATAACAAATAAATTTTACTATTTCATAGTAAGACAATCAAAAAAAGGGAGGAAAGATTTGAGCAGACACCTCCCCAAAGAAGATATAAGAATGAACAAGCTTATGTAAAAATGTTCATATAATTAGTCATTTTGGGAAATGCCAATTAAAACATAATATTGTTATATGTATATCTATAAACATGGCTAAAATTGGTAAGGATCTGGAACACCTGGAATTCTCACACTTACCATGTGACCCAGTAATACTGATGGGTACTGTACTCGCTGTCTGCCTTAGTCTTAGAAAGTGGCCAGATTTGGAACTACAACTTATCCTAGTCATTTGGAATATTTCAGCCAATCAAATTTTTTTGCTACACGTAGCCTGTCTCTTTTCTAATGATTTTGTCCTACGTAAGTGAACAAAAAAGAAAGAAAATGAGAGTTGCCAGTAAATTCTCTGGACTGATCAGGCAGGTTATCAAGCTAGTGAAATAATAATAAATTTATTGTACTTTATAGGGGGTTATTTTTCAGTCTTTTTTCTCTCAAGGATTATCTAAGGAAAGATGTATTTTTAAAAAGTTATTATCAATCTGTCTCTCATGACGTGATAAACATAAGAAACTTTCGGAGTCAGAGCACTAGCAAAGTAATTCTGTCCTTATGACTGTTTATCCTTACTCAAAATCATTTAATAGAAAACAGAAGTTATATTGTAACCAGTGTCATAGTAAATTAGACTTGACCATCTTGGATCTTACTATGCCTTCTTTTAATATTGTAAAAAATTATGTTCCTTCAAATGGAGTAAAAAGCCATTGAAACCCAATGATGCAGCTAAATCCTGCCTCCTGATTAACTTCTAGAATTTCTTCATCCTCTCTCCTAGCTTTGGCGTCATCCCCAGCACTCCCCTGGCCATCCATACACCACTGATGCCAAATCAGAGCATTGATGTCTCCCTGCCTCTCAACACCTTGGGTCCAGTCATGAAGATGGAACCTCTGAATAACCTACAGGTTCGAGTTTTACTTCACTCAGGGTACAAGTTGATATCTTGCCAATTTTATTTTATTATGTGTGTATGTATATAATTTATATTAGATTTGGTCATGGAATCAGATTTGTAATAACTCTGTGGTGAAGAGTTTTATTTATTTTTTAAAAGTCATGCATTGACATGGAAAGTTATTCTTTTACTCAAACATTTAGAAACTTTTAAAGATCGTTTTTACAAACCTTTTGTTTTTAAAACTTACATAGCAAATTTGAGTGTCATTTATATAAAAACTAGAGGCCTGGTGCATGAAATTCCTGCACGGATAGGGTTCCTAGGCCTGGCCAGCGATCGGGGCTGATTGGAGCCATCTCGCCCAGTCCTGATCGGGGCCAGGCCAATTGGGGCCTGCTGGCCAGGGGGCAGGGACCGCGGGAGGTTGGCCAAGAGGAGGGATCGGGGAAGTTGGCTGGCCACGGGGAAGGACCCGGGGAGGTTGGCCGGCTGCGAGAGGTTGGCTGTGGGAGTGCACTGACGGCCAGGGGGCAGCTCCTGCATTGAGCGTCTGTGCCCTGGTGGTCAGTGCGCCTCATAGCGACTGGTCGGTCGTTCAGTCGTAACAGTCGCTTAGGCTTTTGTTTATACACACACACACACACACACACACACACACACACACATTTCGCCCTAGCTAGTTTGGCTCAGGGATAGAGCATCGGCCTGCGGACTCAAAGGTCCTGTGTTTGATACCTATCAAGGGCACATGCCCGGGTTGCAGGCTTGCTCCCCAGTAGGGGGTGTGCCAGAGGCAGCCAATCAATGATTCTCTCTCATCATTGATGTTGCTATCTCTCTCTCCTTTCCTCTCTGAAATCAATAAAAATATATTTTAAAAAAAGATTTCAATAGAGAATCGTGTGGAGGTTATTGTTAAACACACAACCATGTATAGTTAGTTATCTGGATTTAAATATCTGTTGTTAACACGTATCTATGGTAAGTGTAGTAGAATCTTAGAGATGTTCAGAACTTCATCAGGTCTACAAGAGCCTCTTAATCTTGAAAACATTGTAGTTTTTAGAATGTTTAAGTCCTTATTTAGAGTTTTATTCCGTTTTCATCTACTTTGAATTTCTCTTTGAAATATAAGCTTTCTGGGGCTCAAACAATGTGAAGGCAGAGTAGTAAGCTTATGAGCTGAAACTGTAGCAGCCCTGAATGGGTGTTAATAGAGATAAAAGCCCTGGAAGTTGGGGTTGTTTTCTGTTGTTATTGTTGTGTTGTTATAGCACAACTTATTTCAAATGGACAAAACATTAGTATCATTTACTGTATCTTAAGATAAATTGCCTTTGAATGGGAGCTTCCTTTCCAGTACTTTGAGATGTACAAGATGTATCTAGAAAATTTACTACTATGGAAACTGAAGACTTTAAATTGAATGAGTGGGGAAAGGACATCTGGTTTTTCTTTTTGATTAATTGCTATAACACTTTCCTTCAGGTGGCTGAGGGAATATCATATTTTCTTTAGACATCATTAGACACCAAAGCTACTACAGGGCAACTTTTATGCTATCTGAACTCTGCCATTTTGCTAGCGCTCAAATAGCTCTTGGGTCCACTACCCATTAGAACTATTAACTCCATCCATGTTAATTTTTGTTACAAACTTACAAAGGGAGGGGGTGCTTCTTGATATTTAGGTCCATATTCTATTTTAAGGCTATATATTTGGTTTTTATAAATTATATGAGCTGCCCTAGCCAGTTTTGCTCAGTGGTTAGAGAGTTAGCCCATAGACTGAAGGGTTGAAGGCTCAATCCCAGCTCCAGTTGGGGTGTGTGTGTGTGTGTGTGTGTGTGTGTGTGTGTGTGTGTGTGAGGCAACTAATCGATGTGTTCCTCTCACATGGATGTTTCTCTCTGTCTCTCCCCTTCCCTTTCAGTCTCTCTGAAAAAAAAAAAATCAATGAAAAATGTCCTCGCGTGAGGATTAACAAAAAAAAAAAATTTGTCTCAGCCCACGGTGGCTGTCATCTTGCGTCACTATCATTCAAAGGCCAGCCTAAAAAGATGCCTTGTGAAGGATAATCTGAAGACACAGCAAAGAGGATTGATATTCCCATCCTACCAAGAACTTGAAATGATAGAATAGTCTGAGACTATAAAATATGTTGGGGTTTTTTGTGGTTTTTTAAAAAATATATTTTATTTTTTACAGAGAGGAAGGGAGAGGGATAGAGAGTTAGAAACATCGATGAGAGAGAAACATCGATCAGCTGTCTCCTGCACACCTCCTACTGGGGATGTGCCCGCAACCAAGGTACATGCCCTTGACCAGAATCAAACCTGGGACCTCTTGGTCCACAGGCTGACGCTCTATCCACTGAGCCAAACCAGTTAGGGCTATAAAATATGTTTAAAATTACTAAAGAAAAATACCAACCTTCCACTTTCCAGTCAAGACAGGTGGGATTCCATTGCTTACTCTTCTGGAAATACCAGTGTGAGACACTAGTACTGGTGGTGAGACATCAACAGTAAAATTACTTGAAGTTAAAACTAATGTTTCTCAGTAGTTTAAATAGCGACAAAACAAGCTTGTTTGCCAGTATATTAACTACCTTGTTGTTGCAATCGTTGACTGCCTCTTCTTCAGCAAGGGTATAATGATTTAGAATGAAGGTGGGTGAGTCACAATATAAGGTGGCTCACACTAGAAGAATAAAACAAGGATTACTGTACAGATGGAATTGGCTATTACTATGATGAAAGTAAAGTGTTAAGGGGCTTTTCCAACACAAAATCCCAAAGTAAGTAACTAACCCAAATCTACATCTGCTTTCTTTTTATTGAGATCTAACCTCCTGTTGGCCCAGAGAGCCTCTAGCCTAATATTTGAGGACAGTCAGCATGAGTGCAAAATGCTTTACTTTAGAAATAAGAAATGGAATCTGGGTCACAGAAACCAGGGCAAATTTTCTGCTCTTAAAAAAGAAACAGTAAATAAATGAATGTCAGTTTATTTTCCTATTTGCATTTTCATTTAAGATTCAATGAAATGAACTTCCCAAGTAGCAACCTTCATAATTGACTTTGAATCTTAGTCCAAACCCCTCCCTCAAAAGTTTTCATTTTTACAAACCTGTCTTTATAACAAGCAAACTTAAACATGTTCAATCTAAGTGGAATGTAATAAAACATCTCAACTTCTCTAAGAAATATAATTCTATCTGTAGTCAACTGCTGATCATCTTTTTCTCATGGATTCTCCTCTTTCAGGGAATGTCATAATTATGGCTATTTTCTCTTTAATTGGGATTTCCCAGTGGAGAAAATAACCAAAAAACTTGAAAAAAGAGAAACTTTTTCCCACTATAAGCAGCTCTATTTAATGTCTGCTGATGGAAGTTGCAACTAATGGTTAGCTTAAGGTAGGTCTCCCCTTATTCCAGTATGAACAAAAAGAATCAAATCCTAGACCCATATAAAGCCAAATCAAGATTGATTGGCATTTAAACATTATATTTGCATAATGTTTAAATTGAAGAGCTCATGTAGGAAAAGTTAGTACTTTTTTAGTACAACAGACTATAAAATAGGGGAGGATGAGGAGGGATATCTGGAGGTTGAGGAAATGATATTTTGAATGCAGTGTGTGATTTAGCTATTTTGCCTAATTTGATATCTGTATATAGGACAAGTAAATCAAACCCAGCTTCCAGAACTTTAATGCGACACTTAGTAAAAACACTTTTCTTTAAAATGTTCATCAGACTACTTGTTGGCTTATAATCTGTTTGAAACACTATTGAAAGGTTAAAAAGACACTGTTTCCTCTTAAAATGTAAAATAGATTATACTTAGAGACACAAATACTTAATAGAGATTGGAATCTATGAAGTTTTTTCTACTGTACTGATGTAGGTTGTTTAAAAAAAAAAAAAGCCTTGTGAATCCAAGTTATAATTATTACACAAAAAGTCTGAAGCCTGAGCCAGAACAGGCCATTCATATGGAAAAGCCACTGCAAACAGCTTGAATGGGGCTGCAAATTGGGTGGGGCAGGGTCTCAGATAGTCACCAGGGCAGGGCAAATAGTGTAAGCCAGGTTGATGGAGACTCAGATAGGGTCACTGCCTGTCAGCACTGTGGCAGGGAGGTCTCAGCAAAGGAATAGTGGCCACTGCCAGCACTTTTTTCTGGGAGAAAGCTGCCCCCCAGCTCTTGCCCTGATGCCACACAATTTAGATCCTCTCCATAGGTCCCTAGATCCTTTCAAGCTGTTGCTCCAGCACTGGAGTTCAGAGAAAGTGAGTCCAAGTAAGTCTGTGCACCAGCCCTTTAAGAAGAACTGCCTGGGTCTCCAGCAGCTTCCGTGTCATTCATCCGCAATCCCTACTGATGTTTACAGGCCTAAGTTATGGGGACTTCTCTTCCCAGCATTGGAACCCTGGTCTGAGGCGTCTGGTGTGGGGCTGGGACCCCTTTCTCCTCATGGGGAACCTTTGCAGCCAAGATATACCTTCCAATTAAAAAAACACCACAGGTGGATGTCGGGCCAACCCATTCCACACCTCCACACCTCCTACCAGTCTCAAATGTGCTTTCTTTACTTCTCTAGTTGTAGAACTTCCATTCAGCCAGATTTCAGGCAGTTCTAAATGATAGTTCTGTGGTTTAGTTGTAATTTTGATGTAGTTGTAGGAGGCTGCAAGTACCGTGGTTACCTACACTGCCATCTTGACTATCCTCCTTCCCATTATTTCTTCAATTTTTTTTCTGCCCAGTTATCTCTACTTCCGTAATTCCAATTACACATATGTTAGACCACTTGATATTGTTTGTCGGGTCACTGAGGCTATTCTTTTTGTTCTCCAGTTTGGGTAATTCCTGTTGATGTATCTTCAAGTATACTGGCTTTGTTCTGTAGACTACAACCTTCTATTAAATCCATTCAGTATAATTTTTATTTCAGATATTATACTTTTCAGTTCTAGGATTTCCATCTGGGTCTTTGCTAGAGTTCCCCATTTGTTCACCCCAGATGACAACTGGAGAACCTGGAGCCTACTCCTTTATCCCTCCTACTCTCTTTGGCCATCCCTTGGTCCTAAGGGTATGCTTATAGACCCAAAAGAAAAATGACCAGTAGAAGTATCTGAAGAAGGCCCTGGAAACAGTATTATTGCTGTCTATCTAGAAAATTCTTGTGTTCTAGCTGGACAGTCTCTTTGGCCTTGTGGATTCCTTTATCCATGGGTTACAGGGAGGCCAGAGGAGGATTAGTGTGTGGCCTTCTAAACCATAAGACCCAGGACAGGACCCCCAGCTCATCACTGAGGGCAGTTGGAATCCTCTATGCAGTACTTTCTTTTTGGGTTAGCTTATTTCTTCCAAAAATTATCTTTGACTCTCTTGTCTACTAAAAGCTTTCTGTCAGTCTTCTAGGGGATAAGTTGGGAAAGAGGGCTGAAGAGTAGCATTCAGCATGCATAAATTCACTTAATCAACCACCCTTCATTCATACCTGGCATCCCCTTCAAAGTATCATCTATTTAATCATCTCTAAAAGAATCGATCTTTACACCTAGCTGGTTTTGCTCAGTGGATAGAACATTGGCCTGCCGACTGAAGGGTCATGGGTTCGATTCCAGTTAAGGGCATATGCCCGTGCTGTGGGCTCAACCCCCAGTAGGGGGTATGCAGGAGGCAGCCAATCAATGATTCTCTCTCATCATTGATGTTTCTATCTCTCTCTGTCTCCCTTCCTCTCTGAAATCAATAAAAATATATATATTTTTTAAATTATCAATCTTTAGTTTTATGTAGGGGCTGAAGGGCTAAGGTAACTTAGAATGGTGGTAGGGATCTAGTACTCTCACAGCATCTTAATCCTCTTTCCTTTAACATCCCCTTTCCTCATACAGATTCAGAGGTGCTATCAGTCTTAACCCTTTGAGAATTCTGTGGTGTTACTGTTAATTTATTTTACAGTTACAACATTTTATTACTGTTGTAATTTTTTTCTTCCCTATCTTTATTAATTTACTAGAGGCCCCGTGCATGAAATTCGTGCACTCGGGTGGGCGGGAGGGGTGCCCTCTCACAGTCTGGGAGCCCTGCGATGGATCGCCCCAAAGAGGTAGGCCCTGCCCACCCACCCGGGGCAGCCTGCCAGTCGGTGGCCTGGGCCTCCCTCTGCAGGGCAATCATGGGGCAATGGATGGGCCCCCGACCAATCGCATTACACCTGCCTTGGTTGGCCTGGCGCCAGTGGGTGTCATAGCATGGTTGTCCAGATGGTTGTTCCGCTGTTCAGCCGTTTGATTGATTTGCATATTACGCTTTTATTATTATAGATGCCTTTAATTTTTTTTCTTTTAATTATGGCAGAATTTCTTCCAGGAGAAAAAATTTTAATGTGATTTTCAGGCTACTATTTTTATCTGAAAGTCTGATAGCACCTTCATAAAAATGTATTCTTTTCTTCCGTCTATATTATTTTACAATTAGGAGCTTTAGTTCGTGGTGAATCTGTGGATTAAGAATTGGTATTTTTCACTTATAGGGTATTATGAGACAAATGATTTCACTTATTTATGGAATCTAAAGAACAAAATAAATGAAAAAAATTTGAAACAGGCTCAGATTCAGAGAGAGAACTGGTGATTGTCAGAGGGGAGGCGGGGTTGGGACACTGGGTGAAAGTAATGAAGGGACTAGCAAGCACAAATTTGTAGCTACAAAATAGTCATGGGGAGATTAGTAAAGAATGGGGAATACAGTCAGTTGCGATAACTATGTATTGGTGCCACTTGAAATGTTGGAAATATGGAGAGGGACACTATGTAAAGTATATGATCGCCTAATCACTAAGCTGTACACCCGAAGCCAGTATATTTAAAAAAAAAAAAAAAAGTATTGGTCCTTCCCTACATACAGTTTTTGTTATCTTTCTGTCTATCTACCTGTCATCTTTAAACCCCACATTAGTGTTGTATAATAAGGGGATAAATATTAGGGAAACGAAATAATGTCTCGGCTTTTTTCTTTGAATATCTCTTCTAAAACAAAGCAGTATTTCATCAGTTCTATTTATTTAACCTTTGAATGACTAGGGCAGAAAGTGCTGAAGATGCTAGCTACAAAAGACACAATCTTACAGTCCTATTTATTCATATCCTTATGATCTTTGTCAGCCAAAAGGTGTTGGGTTGTGTGTGTGTGTGTGTGTGTTTTTGTTTTTTCCCAGTGTATGGTCCTGAGAAAATTCTGTCCCTTGCTACTCCTACATTGCAGTCCCAACCTGTGAGAAAATGAGTTGCAGATGGTGCCTGTCCCTGATATTTCATGTCTTACATATGTCCATTCACACTCAGAAAGCCCACAGCTCTAGCTATTGTACCGGAAAAACTGGTAAATGCTTCCAAATGGAAAACTTTTTCAGGAGCTTCTATCAAATGAAGCAAACCAGCTTGGCATCTGCTGACTTTTCTTGACTGTTGTGCAGGGCAAACAAGTTCAGTATCAAAGCCTCCTTTGGTCTTTCAAGATTCACAGTTGAGGACTGTGCACTTGGATTGCTTTTATGGGAGCACATGCCACTTAGTGGTTGAGTCCTTGACGTAGTGGATCTTATGGGAACTATAAGAGATCCCCAGATTAGACAGGTAGATCCAATGCTGAAAATAACCCCTAAAGACAGAACAGAACATGAAATATTCCATTAGCAAATGGAGGCAATGGAGTTTTGGTTATAAAGATGAAAACATTTTTTTACCCAAGAAAGCAAAAGAGAAAATTACTTTCTGTAATTTCTACTTCAAATTTTATCAGTTTATTTGTGTCATTTAAACATATCCTTTAAATCTCACCTGAGAAACAGAGTATCTTATATACGAATATTTCATTTCTTACTTGGTTGTTGTTTTTGAGAACACTCCTTATCCTTGTCAAGATATCAAGATTCTACTAGGCAATATCTTTTATCTTAATGCTAGAGGCCCGGTGCATGACATTCGTGCAAGGGGCTTGGCCCTCGCAGCCTCAGCTTCATCCTGACAGTTGTTCGGCTGTTCGGTCTAATTAGCATATTAGCTCTTTATTATATCGGATAACCAGCACTCAACTTGCTTCTGAAACTCTTTACGAATGTGTCTGTTAATAGCAATAAAAGTGATTTGTGGGTTTTCATCTATAAAAATCCCAGCCAACTTTATATTACGATAGTAAGTTGAGAGTTGATGATGAAAAATGGCATCAGTTTTGTGTTTCTGGCTTGATAAATAATTGAAAAGTAGATTCAACCATATGATCTTTATGTAGTAGGGGACTTCCCAAAACCTTAATATACATTATAGGTCGGAATTAAAGGGAACTCACTGGGATTTTCCAGAGCTGGATTGAAGCCCACTTGAGAGCCATGTCCTTCCCTCATACATATGTATACTCTTATATTTTGCTGTAGCATTATATTCAGTGAGATAGGGAAAATTTTGCTTTATTCAAAATTTTTATGTAGGGATTATGCATAGGCTTTATATTATTGAGGCTCATACATCTTGAAAGTAAAACTTGAGAAAACCTTTGAGCCTTTATGCAAACATAAAGAATGTTAACCCTAACCGGTTTGGCTCAGTGGATAGAGCATCGGCCTGCGAACTCAAGGGTCCCAGGTTCGATTCCGGTCAAGGGCATGTACCTTGGTTGCGGGCACATCCCCAGTGGGGAGTGTGCAGGAGGCAGCTGATCGATGTTTCTCTCTCATCGATGTTTCTAACTCTCTATCCCTCTCCCTTCTCTGTAAAAAAATCAATAAAATATATTTTTTAAAAAAAAAAGAATGTTAAATCTCATGGTTGGAAGAGATAACTTTTTTGTTGTTAATCCTCACCTGAGGACACATCAACTGGTTTCCTTCTGCACGCGCCCCGACGGGGGAGGGAGGAAGCAAACCAGCAACTGAAGTACGTGCCCTTGACCAGGAATGGAACCTGAGGCCCTTCGGTGCGCAAGGGCTGCTCTATCCACTGGGATGCACTGGTTTAATGTCTGTTTCAAACCCTATTTCTGATGGAATTTACCCTATATGAGCAGTGATTTAAGTCCAACATCTATAAGAATACTAATGATTTATTACCCTAAAATGGCCCATTTAATATTCCTAAAACTGTTAGGAATTCATTTATATTGAACTGAAATATTTCTTTAAATTCTATCTGTAGATCCTCGTTTTACAGCTGGAGTTTTATAGACAAGTTTCTGTCTGAATCAAGGTTCATGGGGCCTGAAAATCAGTCAGGTGGGCCTATAATGAAAATATACTCAATCTGAATATTTTTTTTCATTTTTATTCCACTTCAGGAAAGCCTAAATTTATGGAAGGACATTTATTTGTATGTACTGCAAATAAATGTCCGTCTGTTGTTCTAATTTTAATAAAAACCAATTAGAAGTAAAACTGGTAAATGTATTTAGTATCAGTTACAGTTTGGAAACTACGGAACATATTTAATTTTTTTCTTCTTAAGTGTGAAAATGAATGGTGCTCCTTGGTTTCGTGGCAACATTTCTTTTCAGGAACCATTGAAGGAGTTTGGAAGTCAGGTACTCCAAATATGAAAGCACAGAACTTCTTAGTTCCATAGCTCGCGCTGGGTTCCTAGCAGTAATTTCTGTCGCATCTCTGCACATTGTCCTGCCCATGTACCTAATCATTTTGGTTGCCACATGCCCTTTTTCTGTCTAGTAGCCACACCTGTGAACCTATTTGATTTCTGACTTGCTGTTAACTAATCTAAGACTGTATCCTTATTATCTAGAACCTAGATTAGGTTCTAAATCAGTTTTACCCGAGGATTTTAAAATGAATGGTGTTCATTCTTATTACAGAGGTCTGTTTTTTTTATTGAGTTTCCTTGGGTCTTTTGTCCCAAGACATACCAGATTGGGGTATGGAATAGCTAATCACTTTAACTGGTAGTTTACTAATTCTGTCTTCACCATTTTATGATTCAGTACAGTATATATGGAGTGTATTTTAAGTTTACCAATAAGCCCTACACAGCAAACAGTTCATATTGTTAATGTACATAGTATTCTAAAGCGCAAAAACTGCAACTAAGGGCACATCAGCCAATCCTATCAAGGTACACAAAGCTGTCATTAAAGGGAAAAAAATAGAGATTGATACCTTAAGGTTTAGAGCCCACACAGGTCTGGCAGAACCTATTTAAGGTAAGACCTTACATTTTGGGGAATTTGTCAGGCAGAATGAAAGGCCTTTGAAAATATTGCTGTTTATTTCTAGCAGCTGAAACTATAGAGTAATTTTGTTGTAGACTCAGGAGGAAGAGATTATTTGGTGTTTGTAACTAGATTGGTCAGTATAGTATGGCAAGTGGGTTCTGTACAGGCAGAAAGAGATTACATGTACATTTGCTGCAACTTTCTGATATATTTTGCCTAACATAGAAAACTTTTTAAAAAACAAGAAAACTACCTGGAGCAGGAACAGATGCAGTATATCTTAGCATTATTTTCCCTTGACTGGGTTCCTTGTGAGGCACACAGCTCCCAGTGACCCTCTCCACATAGGTATATCCTATCAGAGTTTGTGACAGCTGTGTACTTCTAGGCCATACCACCGCTGTGTTATACTGAGGTTTACATCGCCAATCTGGAAGAGCTTGTGTTTATATTTTTCAAAATCCTAATAATGGTCCACAGAGCCCTATGAGATCTAGCCATGCTACTCCCTCCCTTACTCCACTCTGGCCACACTGGCTTTCTCACTGGTCTTCAGATGGGTTTGAAATGGGAGACCATATTTAACCTAAAGATGGTAGGTCTTTTTGGCATTGACTAGAAACATAGAACAGGTAGATTTAACTCCAGCCGCTAGCAGAAAGAGCCACGTCTGCTTGAGTCTCAGATGACATTTATCACACAGTTGGGAGTCAGTGTCATTAAAAACCTGTCCCTCAGAGCCATTCCCCTAGGATCTATTGACTAGTTGGCGTGGAGCTGGAAACCCATTAGAATCATCATTTCTCAGAGAAATTGAGATGGTCAGCATCACTGCCTGGTCTTAGGTTGGACCAGCCTGTAAATAACTAAGTAGAGAGCAGGAATAAAAGAAAAAATATTCTTCAGAGACTTGGAAAGGTCACAAGTGACATCATGGAAGAGTAGATGATATACTCTCAAAGGTGAGCTGTGTGCCACTTGCCTTGGTTTTTCTTGGGGCTGTGCCTCCTGTGGTTATCTGTGGTGAGAGGCTGCATTTGCCAGAGTTCAGACTGAGTTCATCTAGTACCTTTTTATAGTACTTTTGAGTACACTGGAACAAGGTTAGAATATTAATTTAGCCTGTTCGTCTCCAGCTGTGCCACCATAAAGAGGCTGCAGCTACTGCAGCAGGCTTCCTATACTATGGAAAGAAACTAATTGCAGGTTACAGGCTGAAGCTGACAGGCTGCTCTTTCCCCAGCAGCCACTGAAAGTAACTTTTAAAAATCATTATTATTCTTAAGCATTTATAGCTTCCTTTTGTGTTTTCCAAGTGCCTCAGAATCATTTCTATTTGCTCTTCCTTTTGATGTCCATGTGAGGCAAGTTAATATTGTTATGGCCACATGTTGCACGTGACCGACTAGGAACAGAGTATTAGGTAATCTGCTCCTTGGTACCATCTGTGTGATCTGCTGTAGGCATCCTCAAAGTAGAAGCTCAGGTGTGCATTCTGTCCCTTAGCTCATTGAACCCATTTCTTCACTACTTGCTTTTAATTTGGTGTATGGGTATTAATGGGTTTTATACTTACTGACTACAACTTAACAGTAAAAAATATATTTTACATAATATATATACACACACAATACATACATAAAACTGAAACACTTTCAGGAAACATTACTTACTCTTCATGAAATACACTATGATATTTTCTATTCTCTTTTTGATGCCAGTTCCAGACCCCTAAATTAATTTTAAGAACCACCATTTGGTTGTGACCCGCAGTTGTTATTGATTTTTAATCCTCACCCAAGGATGTGTTTATTGCTTTTATTTTTTAAAATATTTTTTATTAATTTCAAAGAGGAAGAGAGAGGCAGGGAGAGATAGAAACATCAATGATGAGAGAGAATCATTCATCAGCTGCCTCTTGCAATGCCCCACACGGGATCAAGCCTACAACCCCGGCATGTGCCCTGACCAGGAATCAAACCGTTACCTCCTGGTTCATAGATCAATGCTTAATTGCTTTTAGAGCGAAGGGAACAGGGAGAAAGAGAGAGAGAAACATCAATTGGTTGCCTCCCATAAGCACCTTGACCGGGGATCAAACCTACAACCTACATATATGCCCCAACTTGGGATCGAACCTGAAACATTTTGGTGTACGGGAGGATGCTTCAACCCAAGCTGGGGCATGACCCATAGTTTTTAAAAATGCACTGCTAAGGAGGTACTTGAAGCTGACGAATACACATGACAGATTTTTCTGGAGCATCAGTTTTACTAAAAAGTAAAGGAGAAATACATTTTTATATTAACATATATAGATGCATTATGGAATAGCATGCAACTTCAAAGAAATTTTGTTTTTATGATGGGCTACTTAGTAGTATACTTCTAATCCTGACCCTTCTTCCTACCTCCACCCCAGTATGTATGTCCATGCTTCCCTCTTCTGTTTAGGGATAGAGACTAGAAAAAACTTGAGAAGTGCTGTTCTTTGGAAACTTTAGAACAAGTTTATATCTTGACTAAACCTAAATGTTTGTTCGGAACTTTGAATAATATATTTTACAATCATTATTTATATTGTGTACATCTACTCAATATGTGTGCCAGTTCCTGTTCTAGAAACTGAGAATACAGAGTGAACAAGAGGCAGAAATCTCTTCCTTATGAAACTCATATTCTACTGGAGGTGGGACACGAGGCATGGGGACAGGCAGTAAACCAACAAATTAGTAAAATAGTATGTCAGATGAGAGCAATGAAGAAAAATAAAGCAGATTGAAGTGGGGAGTCCTAGAATTGGAGATTGAGTGGTGTAATTTTATAAGTATGTTGGTCATGCAAGAGCTACCTGAAAAGATAATCCTATACTAGTATAATAAAAGCCTAATATGTTAAGTGTCCGGTCATCCAGTTGGCCATTCAACCAAAGTGTAATATGCTAATGATATGCTAAGGCCGCTCAACCACTCGCTATGATGTGCACTGACCACCAGCAGGGGCAGATGTTCCAACCAGTAGGCTAGCTTGCTGCTGGGGTGGAGCCCTCCCGCAGTCCCTCCCTGGCTGGCCAACTTCCCACGTCCCTCCCTGGCCCCAATCATGCACCGGTGGGGTCCCTCAGCCTGGCCTGTACCCTCTCACAATCCAGGACCCCTCAGGGGATGTCGAAGAGCCGATTTCGGCCCAATCCTGCAGGCCAGGCCAAAGGACCCCACTGGCGCACGAATTCATGCACCAGGCCTCTAGTATTTGATAAAAGTAAAAACCTAAAGGAGGCTAGGAATGAGCCGTGCATGTTACTGAAGGAAGAGAATGCCAGACAAAGGAACAGCAAATGCAAAAAGCCATGAGAGAGGAGTGTGCCTGGCATGTGCAAGGAGCTCAACAACAGGCTTCTGTGGCTGACATGGAGCGAGCATGAGAAGAGTCGTAGCACATACAATCAGAGGTAATAGGCATTAGATTATAAGCAATTGCAATTGTAACTTTAATTTTTATTCTGAGTGAGATTGGAGGTTTGAGCAGAGAAGTATTTGTGAGCTGACCTACATTTTAAGTTTACTCTGGCTGTTGTGTCAAGAATAGACTGAGGAAGGTAGGTGTACGGAGTGGGGAAGGCAAGAACAGAAGCTGGGAGACCATTAAAAGGCTTTGCAGTATTCCATTTCCTGAGTTTGGAAGGACAGCAGGTTATTTTAACGATGAGGAGGAGAGAGCAGGAATTTATTTTGGACATGTTCATTTGAAATACTATCTAAGTAAACATACCAAGTAGGCAGTTGGATATATACGTGATAATTGATGTCTAATAGGCAAGGTAGGTATTGATGTATCAAAGCTCTTGGAAAATAGTTCCCCAACTTGTCTGGGTTATACTTGTTAGGATAGTTAATTTAAAAAAAAAAAAAAGGACCTCCCTCCTACTTCCAAAGCAATCAATATCATACTCTTTAAGGTTGACTTAGTTCTCTTTAAAAGTAACTGCCATCTGGATTGGAATCGAACTGGCTTCATACTGTGTTCCCTTGATTCTTTTATGCCTTAACTCCTGAGGAGTGATTGGCATATCCTTGGAGAATCTAGTATTCTTTGTGAATACATATGTTATTCTTCCTTAGCATATAGATGTTATTTTAGCTGAGTGATTTGAGACTAAAAGAGCCCACATATCACCCCATCCCTGCTTCATTCAGTATCAATTTATGTAATGCGAGAGATGTTGGGATTATGTTATGCACATAAATGATGTAGAGGTAGAAAAAAAGGATGAGAAATGAGTATTTAATTCCATTTGCTCAACATCTTCACCTTAATTTCATGCAACAGATACTCATTGAGCCACTAGTATGCTAGTGAAAAATGAGAGCCCCTGCACTCCAGGAGCTCATTGTGTTCAGGGTGAGGCAGGTGTAAAGTTAGTACTACACCAGTTGTATGCTGCAGTGGAAGTGTATGCACTGGGAGCTATACGGGGAAGGATAAGAGCTATCCTGAGAAATCTCAAGCTTGAACTGAATCTTAAGATTACATAGAGCCCTGGCCAGGTAGCTCAGTTGTTTAAAAGCAACATCCCAGATCAGTGATCGGCAAACTGCGGCTCGGCAAACTGTGGCTCGTGAGCCACATGCGGCTCTTTGGCCTCTTGACTGTGGCTCTTCCACAAAATACTGGCTCTTCCACAAAATACCGACCTCTGCACATGGGCCACAAAGTTCCAATCGCACTGTACATGTGCGCCTGCACGTGGTATTTTGTGGAAGAGCCGCACTCAAGGGGCCAAAGAGCCGCATGTGGCTCGCGAGCCTCGGTTTGCCGACCACAGTCCCAGGTTATAGGTTCAATCCCTGGTCAGGGCATATACAATAATCAACCAATGAATGCATAAGTAAGTAATACAACAAATCTCTCTCTCTCTTTCTCTCAAATCAATAAATAAAAATTTTAAAAAAAAAAGATTACATATTTTCCAGACAGCTAAAACTTCAGAAGACTTTATTAAGTAGAAAGAGCAACAGGTAAAGAGGCACAGAGCTGTGTGTTTGAAATGCATCTCTAGCCAAGAGTAAAAGTTTGAGAGCTGCAAAGTGCAGATTTTGAAAAACTAATGGAAAAGAGCTGAAACACTTCCTCCCAAAGAGTGATCTGTGTGCAGTTGATCTTGTCAAAAGATGATATTTTACCAAGGGCACAGTAGCAAGAAGAGGCATTAAGCTAACGGTTTGCTAATAGGCCTTTTTATCTCTTCCGATCTCTTAGCATAGTAGTAGTGCTACATTTGAGCATGTGTAAGATGTCCAGTAAGTCTAATATGATCGTCCTTAATTATGAAAAATTCCGAGTAAAAACGGTAAAACGGAAGACCGGGAATTTTTCCTTAACAAACACTTGTTATAATACTTATTTTAAGGCACCATTCTAAGTGCTTTGCAAATATTAACTCATTATCTTATAATAACCCATGCATTCAGTACTGTTGTTATCTCCATTCTAAAACAGGAAACTGGGTGGGTACTACTCGCCCAAAATCACACAACCAGTAACAAGAGTCAGAATTTGAAATCACGTCTGATCTGGTTCCCAGGTTCATGTTCTGAACCACTGTGTCCATTGTTTCTGCTTTTCCCAGCTTCTCAGAGTTATGTAGAACAGAAGTCCAGGAACCCTGAAATTGTATGTCAAATGTTGCACGCACATTTTTCAGAAAGAGGGTCCATGGCCTACGTCTATGTATTAAAAGCATCCGCAAGCATAATGGTTTAGCACTGCTAACCTAACCTAGAGGAGCTTTTCATGTCCGTTTCATTGCTAAAGAGCTCCAATTGGAATATGGATTACCTCACAACAAGATATTTAAATTTTTGGTTAAGTACCACCAATATTATTCCTTGGAGGACAAGGATTACCCTGTATTCTTTATATATCAAATGGTTAGGACATAGTAAACATTAATAAACGAATGAATGGCACATTGTGAAATATGGCTGCTTTATATTCAAAGATAATAGTAGATAATCACTTTGCATTTCACATAAGACCTTCATGTAACCACATTACACCACCCCAGTTTTCACCTCTAAATGCCCTTTATAGAGCTGGCACTCCTCTATCCTCTTGGTGCCCTTATTTGAAATGAGTTCTCCTTCTCTCAATACTAACTAAATATTAATTAGACAATGCCTCTTTCCCAGAGGCCCACGCTGGTATAAATCTTTTGAAGTGGTACTCTAGCACCTCTAAAATGTCAACAGTCCCTCTTTTCCTAAGGTTAGTTTCTCCACTTATATTCACCATTCTCTAACTTCTTGAGAATCCTGCTGTTCCAGCATTTTGGGCATCAGATTATGTGATATAGATCACTCCTAGGAGGTTGGTAATTGAAAGGTTAAAAACACAGTTACTCCTGTTATTTGCAGATTTTTAATATTTCCTACAACTTTTGTGATATGCTATGTTAGTACAGTTTTGGTAATATTATACTTAAAATCTTTTTATTCTTGAAATATTAATGTTTATTGCTTATAATATTATATGTAAGATCATTTTTCTTGAATAATTGGTATTTATTGCATGTAACATTATCATATTTAAAATCGTTTTTCTTGGAAAAAAGACACACACAAATTACAAGGAAAGTAATTGATGAATTCTTCTGGGAGAGAGAACAGAAAGACTGTCAAGTAGACATAACCAAACTATGGAGGAGGAAATAAAGGTACTATTTAAGGTTGGGAAGATAGTAAGTCTTTGGAAAGAGGATATTTGGAGCTCATAGCCAAAGTTTGATGAAGAGTAGATATGCTGTTGAAGTGTGGGCATTTGTCCCCACAAAGAAGTGTTGGGGGTGGGGGATATAGTGGTGCTAGATAGGCACTCCCCCCACTCTTTGTTTTCTTAGAGCAAAATGAAAGAGAAATGGGCATGGTTACTGATTATAGAACTTGCCCAGAGAAATGTTTTCCTGCAGTGCCAAGAGCATAACTAGGAAAGTCACTAATGACAGAAACCAGTGGGAAGTGGTGGTTTAAAGCAATTCTCCTCCTCTTCTCCCTTCTTACAGTGTATGGTTCTTATAATCTGCCTCACTGGAAGCTGCCTGTTTCTGAATGCATATGCCAACCAGTGTTGCCCCTGAATAAAAATACTAACTTTTTAAAAAATATAAACAGCGTGCTCTGAATGGAAAGGGCCATGGAAGCTTGTATTGTGAGAAGAAAACTCATTTCTTTGCTTGCTCAAAGGCTTTTTCTTTTTTTTAAATCCTCACCTGAGGATATATTTATTAATTTGAGGGAAAGGAGAGAGGGAGGGAGGGAGGGAGGGAGGGAGGGAGGGAGGGAGGGAGGGAGGGAGGGAGGGGAAAGAAAAAAAACACACCAGTCAGTTGCCTACCGTATGTGCCCCAACCAGAGATGGAACCCGAAACCTTTTGGTGTATAGGACGATGCTCCAATCAACTAAGCCACTTGGCCAGGGCCAAAGGCTTTTCTTCTTATAGTCGTCTGTTGTACCAGTATTTGACCCACAAGCTTTTCCAACCATAAGACTTAAGAAATAAGATTTTATAAAAGAAACAACTTTTAAAACCAACATCTAAAAAAAGATAAGGGGCAGTATGACCACTTATTTTGGAGGGGGCGGGGGGGATCAGGTTTTAGGGTCATACAAATTGCATTTGAGCCTGGTCCTTCTGTGTACTAGCAGTGTGACCCTGGATCTTTTTGAACCTCAATTCCTCATCTGTAAAATGAAAAGGGAGTGACAACTACTTTGGGATGGTAATAATGAGTATTAGAAATTATATCATTAATAGGTAGGTGGTAGCAGCAACTACTGTTAATAACCATAGAAACAAAGGAATAATTGAATAGAATTCTGGGTATGGAACTTGTGCCTTGAATTCATTCCCCCTGGAGCTCCTCCTAGAGAGAGGTGGTGTTGCAGGTTGTCCCAGTACTCACTCTGACAGTGCAATGAGTAAGGATATGCTTTGCAATGTATGGGCTGGTGTGTCTTGATTTGAGGGGTCCTGCTCTATCTAAAGGAGAAAAGAAATAGGGTGATATATTTCAAGACACATAAATGTTCTTTTCTGTGTTCTAATTTTCCCTTGTTCTTTCCTGGCAGGTAGCTGTGAAAAACAATATTGATGTCTTCTACTTCAGCTGCCTCATCCCACTCAATGTGCTTTTTGTAGAAGATGGCAAAATGGGTGAGTATGTCCTCCTGTCCTGGCAACTATACCTTTGCCCTTCCTCTGAATGTTAGGCGGAGCATAGCCCAAAAGTACAAGTTATTTTTTTTTAATATATTTTATTGATTTTTTACAGAGAGGAAGGGAGAAGAATAGAGAGTTAGAAACATCCATGAGAGAGAAACATCGATCAGCTGCCTCTGCACACCTCCCTACTGGGGATGTGCCCGCAACCAAGGTACATGCCCTTGACCGGAATCGAACCTGGGACCTTTCAGTCTGCAGGCCGACACTCTATCCACTGAGCCAAACCGGTTAGGGCAATACAAGTTATTTTGAAGTTTGAAAAAAAATGGGATGGGTAAGGCTATTCTAAAGCTCTAATAATTGCTAATTATGTATTCGCCTGAGTCACAGTGGTCTTGTTTTGCTGTTGGTCTCTAAATTACAATGCCATTTTTCCCCGTCACCCCAGCATACAGAGTACAGGCATACCTCATTTTACTACACTTCACAGATACTGCATTTGGAAGTTTGTGGCAATCCTGCATTGAGCAAGTCTTTTGGTGCCATTTTTCCAACATTTGCTCACTGGTTTCTCTGTCACATTTTTGTAATTCTCTCACTATTTCACACTTTTTCATTATAATTATAGTAATTTGTAATAAACCACTAATATTACTCATGTGGTTGTTGACATTTCTCTCTTCCCTTACTTATAAAAGCACCATCTAATAAAACTAGTATATATTGGTACATATTAAATTGTATTGGCACTTAATTGACTTGGTTCTTACAGTCCTCTTTGGGTAAGCAAGACAGACATATGGTGAAATTAAGGATCAGAAAGGTTACAAACTTACCTAAAGTTACCAAATAGGAAAAACAGTAGAGCCAAAACTAAACCCTACATGTAAGCTCTTCCAGTGTATCTTAGTACTACTGATGCGGGATTAATTGACTTGGAGTATAGCATCTCTGCATGGCCAAAAATCGGCTCCAGGCCCAGGCTACCCCTGGCTGTATTGCTATTGTAAGAGCCAGCACTCGAAAGGAGAAATGGTGCAAGTCATCAGAAATCAGAATATTGACAGATTGTGCGCATCCTTCCTTTCCCTCTGCTTCCCCATGCAGAGCGCCAGGTCTTTCTTGCAACATGGAAGGATATTCCCAATGAAAATGAACTTCAGTTTCAGATTAAGGAATGTCATTTAAATGCTGGTGAGTAATGACTACATTTAATTTTTTGTCTTTATTTACCTCTTCTTTTTATACCTACCTTGTTTCTAGTGGTTATATGGTAGATATATTACTTTGCAAACTTCTCTTTAAAAAACCTGAGATGTTTTGATGTAGATACTAGATTACTATAAGCCAACAGATTTAAGAAACAAGCTAGAATGGTTCCATCTTCACAGTTCAGTAGTTGAACATGTGTTAGTCATATTATTTGAACATCCTATAAGCCATCGAATAATTGAAATGGCATTTAAGGATGTATACTCTCCCTAGAATTAAAAGGACTATTTTTCCTTTATTATCTACCTTCAGTATGGAAGGAAAAGTGACTCTGATATCCTTATTTAGAATCTTGTGTTTGTTATTAAATAAGAATACATCATAGTTGATTAAAGACTAGTTGGTAACCTTTTTCTTTCTTGCCTTGTATCAGCATTTATCATGATGCTAACCTCTTTAATCGCCATTAAAAAAACCCCAGACCCTTTTGTAGTTATTTTTATTACCATATTACCATAATAGAGGTAACACAAGAGGAGAAACAATAGCAGCTGTCAGTCCCTAGGGCTTTGATTCACTGAAGTGTTCCTCAAGAGTGGAAGGAGCACTAAACTCTTCAGAGTCCTGCCTTTGTCCAGTCTCTTTAGGTTAATACAAGGTTAAGTTTAAATAAAAGTTAGCCTTGGTGCTTGGTCCATACCTCCTTTTTCTTCATTTACCCCTCATTTCATTCCCCATATGTTGCCGGTTCTCATAAGTGTTTTTCTTATGCTGCCATCCCCTTATAGCTAGAGCATAGTACTGAAAGAGGCAGTATGGCAAGTACAGAGAGGAAAAAACTGTCTTCTCGCTCCAAATTTTTCTTTTTAATTTTAGTGTTTTGGGCTCTATGATGTATTCATGCTCTGTTCAGACAGATCTTTTCTGACAAGGTTTCTCCAGAGCCCTTGGAGAGGTGTTTGAGGAGATAAGTCTTCTATAATTTTTATTGTAATAACTAGTTAATTGATTTTCTTCAGGTATACCATATATCTGCCTTCTTTCCAATATATTCTTGGTCTAGGTTCTC
>NW_005871435.1:422380-437085 GCF_000147115.1 Myotis lucifugus | reverse complement strand
AGCTTAGATCGCCGGCCAGGCCGAGGGACCCCTCCCATGCACGAACTTGTGCACCAGGCCTTTATTAAGTTAATAAATAATACAAGAATAAACTGTGTTACATGTACTCACAACTGTAAACCCATTTTGTCACTAGTTAGGCACTGTCATGAGGGACATATGTTTTTTTGGCAGGAGAGCTAGGCCAGGGTGAGCTCTGTTTCTTTATTTTGGTGTGGTTCTCCCCATCCTCTGTGACATCTCATAAATGGAAATGTTTTGCCAGCCAGTACTTAAATATAGTTTGGTTGCTCAAATGGTAAAAAATGTTATTTTCAGCAGTAATAGTGGTTTTGAACTTGCTAATGAATACCACAGGTGGGTGCCAAATGCAAATTCCCCTCTTCCCACTCTCTAAGCACCGTCTTTTTACTCTTACTGCTGCTGGAAGAGGCGACTTAGCTAAAGTAGGAAGATGAAGGAAGGGAGACCACATCTATTCCTTCTAAGATTTTAGGCCCCAGACCCAAAGAGCCAAATTTGAGGAAGACAAATGAACCAGAAGAAACCACATCTTGAAGCAAGTACAGTTGACCCTTGAACAGTGCAAGGGTTAGGGACGCTGACCACCATGCAGTCAAAAGTTTGCAGATAACTGAAGTCAGCCCTCCACATACAGATTTCCAACCACCACTTGACCCGTGAACACTCGGATTTGAACTGCTTGGGTCAATTGAAAAACCCACTTCTAAGTGGACCAGGCATTTCAAGCCTGTGTTGTTCAAGGGTCAGCTGTATAATTATATTTGACCATCTTTTTTTTACTCTTTGGGGCACAACTCAGTGGCTTAACATTACTTCTTATTCTCAAAGTTTCAAAACTATAAGATTCCATCTTGTTTCCCAAGAGTTCGGGTGTGTGAAAAATACCTGATACCTTGTCAGGAAGTCTGTCCCAGTCTGGCTGGGAAGCCTTACCATACCTGGCTTTCATTGCCATTTTTAATAGGTATATTTAGTAGAGTCTGATTATCCTGCCATCTAGACATCCTCAAGCTCAAACCTAGTATCTAAGATTCATAAAAATTGACTCACACATATTCTTAAGTTATTGAGCACGCCCTCCATTCAGTATTTCAATAGAAATAATGCCACAGCCATTCAGGAGGAGCAGAGCCAGGTTCCTGGCCAGAATGCTTCCAAACGTATTATAGTTACATCCATTCAACTTGCTTACTCTGCCTGGCTGATGGCCATGTTTTCTAACTGTAGAAGGGGTGAGTGTGTATGTGTATTTGTATGCTTCTGCTTCTTAGCCTATCATCTCTTACAGAGGTGGTAAATCATGAAATGTCTTTAGGAATCTGGGCCTTGTTGTATACATTGTCTAGAACATATTTGTACCTATGCAACAAGGTGGCTCTTCAATAAAGGATCCTACCGAGTGTGCTTTCCACTTCCTTGGAAATGGGCAAGAGCCTTGAAAGTTAGGAATGGCTTTACAACTTAAAGCAAGCCCCCATGTTTTAAAGACAGCCCTGTCAAAAGGTATTAGCCACACTCCAGCTGGTAACATTGCCTAGTAACCCAGTCTAGGCTGCAGGAATCCTTCAATGTGAGAACCAAGGTGACAATCAGAACTGCCTGGTCCCTCAGAGGTGAGTAAAAAAGCATATTGAGGCCTCCTTCTCCAACAGTATTGTGTATAACTAATAAACTAACCTAAGATACACATTCTGGCTCCTCAAAAGAGAGCCAGTTCTTAACTACTCTGCTTGGTGCTAGTGAAAACCTTTGGAATTAAAAGGGAAAGTTAAGTAATAACTGGGTGTAGTGAAAATGTTTAATGAATGGACTTTAGTGCCTCCTCCCCTGAGCTTTCACTGGTTTGACCGTGGGAGAAAAATGTCAGGGCAAGATGGTTTTTTAATGACTATGATGCTATATACATATCGGCATCACCAACACCTGAGTCAGAGGCCTATTCACAGGTATTGATGGCAGGTATCCATTGCGTCCCAGGTACTGTGGGAAGCACAGTGATGAAAAACTTCAGGATCCCTGTGCTCAGAGAGCTTCCTGTCTAGGAGAGCATAAAGACTGTCCGTCGTGGCAACCTTTTCCTAGAGAGCACAATAGAATATGACAGATTTTTATATGGAAAGAAGTTAGTTCCTGAAGTTGGCATGAGTAAATTAAATTCTCATCAGAAATGAACATAATAAACTGTCAACCAAGAAGCAGTGTTCATAATCTCTATTAAAGTTTCTCTTTGATGCTGCAACATCTTCCATATTAGCAGTAAGAAAACAAGAAGAGAGAGATGACCTTTAATTCTAAAATGTCATGTCTCTTTGATGCTGTGGTCACAAGGAAGGCCCCATTCTGTTGTTACCTGGATTGGTGACTAAGGGCCTCCAATCTGTAACGAGCAACAGCAGCTGAGGTTACGGGGCCTTGTAATAATCATCTTTGTACAATTTCAGTATTTCTCAAAGTCTTTTATTGAGATAGTTCGTTTCATTATTAATTTGAAGTCATGGTATTCCCTACAAGCTTTAGGAATCATTTGCCTGCTTTAAAAAAAAAAAAAAACAAAAAAAAAAAACCTTAAACGTCCATGTTAACAAATTTGACTTGCAGGATTTCTGCAACTCTGCTGTTTTCTGATTCTGGCCGTTGAGGCCAGAGGGGCTCACAGTGAAGTAGTAGTGACTAGGAAGTAGTGTTGTGGATTTGATCGTCAGTCTGTGTCTCCTGTGACTCTGGGACCAGCGTTCCAAACATGAATACCAACACAGGAGTCACCCTGGCACACTCACACCCATTTCTGTCTTTGTCCTCTTCAGACCATTTTTACCTATCTAGCACCAGTTAATACCAACCTCTTTGACCTACTGTATCTCCTCAGGTATTTCTTATACGAATACTTAGCTGCCCCTTGTCCTGTTTTCTGTCCTGGAATGTGATAGGCGCTTCAAGAGCCTCTTCCTCACCCTTTGCTGTTATGGGAGAAGGGCTTTCTGAAATGTGCACATAGAATGGTACTTGTTGGGATTTCAGCACATGTGGCCATTAGGATGTCAGAAGAGAGTTAGTAAGCATTTGCTTGATATTTTGAATCTGTGTTTCTAGACACTGTTTCCAGCAAGTTGCAAAACAACAATGTTTATACTATTGCCAAGAGGAATGTGGAAGGGCAGGACATGCTGTACCAATCTCTGAAGCTCACTAATGGCATTTGGATCTTGGCTGAGCTACGTATCCAGCCTGGAAACCCCAATTATACGGTAAGGCCCTTCTCGGAATGGGTGAGATGGGTTCAAGGAGGGAGGTAAGAGCCCTTTCATTTTTTCTTAGCACCCTGGAAAGACCTGGAAGAAGTGCTTCAGACCCCATATGTCAGAACAAGTAGTCAATAAAGAAGTCCTCCGTTGCCTCTTTGGAAGACCTCTTTACAGTGGCTGCCCTATCAGCACAGGCATGGTGCCTCTGCAGCAAGAGTGCCTCACTTTCCCTAAAATATATAGAGTTGCTTACAAAACAGGGCAACTTTTTCAATTAATACATACCTAGCCTGTCTGTGCATGTGGCCCCATAACAAGCTCATTTCAAGGAGGCCTTCTTTCCTGCTTTTGAAGTTCACGACTTAATGGTATCGGAGTCGTGAACACCTGAGACTTTTTGTTTTTTAGCATTCATCCTGAAATACTTTTATGAAAGGTAAGGCAAAATGGAACACATTTTTGGCAGCCTAAAGGGAACGTTAGTTTAGAAAACTTCCTTCAGTGCTACAATGGATTAGAATTTAAACGCTGACAGTGCTTTTAGGACAGGAGCACATTCCTTTGTTAAGCAAGATTTATACCCTAGACACTGGGCATTTGTTTGCTATTCTCAAATGTGATCTCCCAATAGGATGTTGTTTGTCATCTGCATTTTGCAAAGTAAAGGTAAAAACAACTTGGGGTGGGAAACATATTTTATTCTTTTGTTATGTTTGAGGTTTCTGTAGGCTGTTTTAAAGGAGGGGACAGGAAAGCGATAGAAGAGAATAAGATTCAATATTGAATAACTCTGAAGAAGCTAATTAGTAGATTGAGGGAGCCTTTTAGCCATTTAGCTGATAAAAGCCTGTGACCGAATTCCTTAATTTTAATAGTCAAGTCTGTTTTCACTAGTATGCATCAAGGTCATAGTACCATCCAGAACTGAAAATTCTTGGTGTTTTTCCCACTAGTTCCCTCCCTTGGTGAGCATGTGTGTGAGCTGCTGAGTCCTATCAAGTCATATTATTGCCCAAGCACTTGTGAGCTGGGAAACTTTGGGCTTCCCTCATAAAGTGTACTCTCCTCCCACCCACCTTGTCCACCACCAGTCCATGTGTTTTTGTCCATCCTTTTATTTTTCATCTCAGTTGGGTCAAAGAAGCATGGTTATCTCAGGAAACCAAAGTTAAGAATGATTAGTAACGCCCTAGCTGGTTTGGCTCATTGGATAGAGCATTGGCCTGCGGACTGAAGGGTCCCGGGTTTGATTCCAGTCAAGGGCACATGCCCAGGTTTCGGGCTTAATCCCCAGTGGGGGGGCATACAGCAGGCAGCCTATTGATGATTCTCTCTCATCATTGATGTTTCTATCTCTCCCCCTCCCTTCCTTTCTGAAATCAATAAAAAAAAATTTTTTTTTAATTTTTTAAGTTTAACTTCTTCATTTGAAATAATTTGACTTGCAAAAAGTTTTTTAGCCGAAGCCGGTTTGGCTCAGTGGATGGAGCGTCGGTCTGCGGACTGAAAGGTCCAGGTTCGATTCCGGTCAAGGGCATGTGCCTGGGTTGCGGGCACATCCCCAGTGGGGGATGTGCAGGAGGCAGCTGGTCGATGTTTCTCTCTCATCGATGTTTCTGACTCTCTATCTCTCTCCCTTCCTCTCTGTAAAAAATCAATGGAATATATTTAAAAAAAAAAAAAGTTTTTTAAATGGTACATAGAGTTCCCATGTGTCTTTCACCCAGCTTCCCCATTGATAACATCTTACATTTCCATTGTGCATTTTCAAATGGAAATGATATTGATAAAATAATACTAACAAGACCACAGATGAGTCTTTCTAGTACTCTGTTGTGTAGTGTACAATACTATGAAATCTTATCACATGTATAGATTTGTATAACTACCACTACAGTCAGAACCCAGAACTGTTCCATCGTAACAAAAACTCCCTCTTGCTATCTCGTTATATTTAGACTCTCACACCTGCCCTAACCCCTGGAAACCACTGATATGTAGTCCTCCATTAAATTCATATAACATGTAACATTTTGAGACTATTTTTTTTTTCACTTATTACAATACCCATGATATCCACCTAAACTGTTGCATGTATCAATAGGTTGTTGTTTTTTAGACGAAGTCGTAATCCACTATATAGATATACAACAGTTTATCTGTTCACCTGTTGAAGGACATTTCCTACCCTATATATTTTTAAATTTTTCATTTTGAGATCATTGTAGATTCACATGCAGTTGTAAGAAATAGTCCCATGAGACCCTATTCTCAAGGTGTGCCCGTTTATACCCACTACCACCTCTCTGCCTCCCCTGTATTTGTATATAATAAGTTTGTTAATGTTTCCTTGTCCCCTTTCCTATTTTCTATCCATCTGGTGACTAGGTTCCTACTGCCCACAAAACCATCTAAATTTTTCTTTACAGTCTGACACCGGCCTAATCCATTCCCCTAAATGTGTTCCAGACTTCAAAATCTTTCGGATCCATTTCCTTCCCCTCATCACCCTAAACACCCATTGTACTATTGATCTGATCTCAGCTACCAATTTAGGAGGAAACAAATCTGTCTGGTTGAGCCCAGTACCAGTACATGAGAACTGATAGTCCCTTACTCTTCTGAGAGAATGATAAATTATTCCCCCACCCCAATCCTTACTGTATTTCATTACAAAGGTTTTTTTTGTTCTTGTTTTTTTAATGTCCTGGCCAGGTGGCTCAGTTGGTTGGAGCATCATTCCGTAAACCAAAATTTTGCAGGTTCAATTCCTGGTCAGGACACATGCCTAGGTTGCAGATTCGATCCCCAGTCGGAATATGTATGGGAGGCAGCCTTTTGATGTTTCTATTTCTTTTCTTTTCTTTTTTAATATATTTTATTGATTTTTTACAGAGAGGAAGGGAGAGGGATAGAGAGTTAGAAACATCGATGAGAGAGAAACATCGATCAGCTGCCTCCTACACACCTCCCACTGAGGATGTGCCCGCAACCAAGGTACATGCCCTTGACCAGAATCGAACCTGGGACCTTTCAGTCCACAGGCCGACACTCTATCCACTGAGCCGAACCGGCCAGGCCGTGATGTTTCTATTTCATATTCATGTTTCTCTCGCTCTCTCCTTCCCCCTCTCCCCTTGCCTCTCTTCCCCTCCCCCATCCTATCTGAAATCAATAATATCTATAATAATAAAAACATATTATGCAAATCAACCGAAGGGCTGAACAGTGCAACAACCTTCCAGACAACCTTCCGGGCTGCGAGGGGTTGCAAGGGCCGGGACTGCGAAGGCCTACTCTTGCACAGATTTTGTGCATCAGGCCTCTAGTCTTATTAATAAAGAGACAAAATGGCCCTAGCCAGTTTGGCTCAGTGGATAGAGCATTGGCCTGCGGACCAAAGGGTCCCAGGTTCAATTCTGGTCAAGGGCATGTACCTTGGTTGCAGGTTCTCTGACCCTGTTCGGGGTGCATGCAAGAGGCAACCAATCAATGTGTTTCTCTCACATCAATGTTTTTGTCTTTCCCTCTCTCTTCCACTCTCTAAAAATCAGTAGAAAAATATCCTTGGGTGAAGATTAACCAAAAAAATAAAGAGGCAAAATTACATATCATTAAAGACATAATAAGAGCAATGGTATTAGCAGTTCAAAAAGCAAATATGAAATTTTCTGGTTCTAAATGCAATTTGCATGCTTCCACTGTTGTAGTGCTAATATTTTGCCTCATCTAATACGATTGAGTCTGAGTCTGGATTTAAATTTTGGACTTGCTGACCAATGAAGCGAAAATTTCAGTGTTCAACATTGAAATCTTTTAATATTTTCATTTTTATTTGATAATTGTTAGGCTAGAAGAGGTGGTGCTAGAGAAGTAGAATGGTATCAGAAGTGTCTGATTTGCCTTCTAAAAAAGGCAGAAAATAAGATTAAGTTGTTGGCATGAATTGCTGTCTGGTTACTGAGTAAATGTCTTTTTTGTGATAATTAATTTTCCCTTCATGACAGTGTGTGCTCTCCTCAATATAATACAGAAAGCACGAGTACCTTGGACTTGGCTAGCTTATATTTTACTTGATTGTACATCCTCCTGTACTGAGATAAGCATCCCTGTTGGACTGAGAAACAGGCAGACAGCTGAAATGACCACCAGCAAGTTAAGGCTTTAGCCCTTCCCTTTTCAGTTGGGGATAATCTCGATGATGCTTAGCAAAGCATTCGAGCAGCTGTGCCCCTAAATTCAGAGACTTGGATGTTTTTAGTATGGAATATTTCCTAACCTCATAGACCCACATAAAATGTAGGTGGAAACACAGCATAACCTGACATTGATTAAATTAAAATTCTGAAACCCATAGGGCAGTACCTCAAACAGGATCTCTCTGACTACTCAGTGATAGATCTCCTCTCCCACTGTATCAGAAAGAGTTTCTTAACCTGACTACTTGGCTGCCTTTCGAGTCAATGCCGATCTCCATGCTAATCTTTTTTCTCCTTTCCCTCCCAACAGCTGTCGCTGAAGTGTAGAGCTCCTGAAGTCTCTCAGTACATCTATCAGGTCTACGACAGCATTTTGAAAAACTAATAGACTGCTCTGGTGCCCTCCAGCCACCCTGTGATCGGTGCAAGCCAAGAACTCTTAACTAGAAGAAATTGTTTTGCCGTGTAGAAGCTGAACCTAAATACACTGAGGCCACCCACCAAGGTAGTGACTAGTCTAACCTGTGCTAAATTAGGCCGCAACCTGTCGGATAGTGTTAGCTTTCTGTGAACTCTGTAACCACTGCTTCAATCACTTCCCACCTTTGCCTCCTGTTGCTGCTGTCTGTCCTTACTTGTGGGCTTCTCCATACTGGGCCAATGGCTGGCATTTTTTAGCGTAGTTTGATATTTTGTAATTGAGAGTTCATTTCAAAAGCAGAAAAAGACAAAAAATATTAAAGCAAGGAAAAGTGTCACTGAAACGTAAGCTGCACTTTATTGTTTTATATTTTTGTACATAAGAGAAATGGAGGGAGCAGTGTAATCATTGCTACAAAGTGTAAAAACAGCTGGCCGTCATTCCCGCAGTCCTGGAGGAAGACACAGCTACTTGCCCACCCCGTGAGGGGTTTTCTCATCTATGGCAACCTTGCCCCTCGTCATTTGGATTTTCACTTTTTTTTCCTTTCCAAGCTCCTTTTCTTTGTGATCCCCCCTGCCCTGTATTATCCTCTCATTTGATTGCTCTGCAGTTGGGAATAGTGGTCTTCCAGGAGTGCTGTTTTAGGTGCAGGAATAGGGCCTGTCGGTACCAAGGCTGAGAGAAATCAGAACTTACTACATTCCTTTCCCCTGCTCTGACCCATTAATGACACTAATAAGGAATTTGAGTAGAGATGGGAAACAGGAACCAAAATGCCTTTCCCCCCACCCCTGTCCTGTATTTGGTTTAATTCTCAGGTCCATTTCAGAACCAAAAGTCATAGTTTTAGAGTTGAAACAGACTTTAATTATTAACTTAGCCAATGCTGTTTTTCTAAAAAAGGAAACAGTAAAAAGCAAAGGGGGTATTATTGCCTGAGGCCTGTGAGCTGTTCAGTAGCAGAGCTGGGGGACTGGGTCCCCTAAATCCCCATCAGTGTTGTTTTCACTGCAGTGGTGTCTCGGTTTTTTTTCTCCTCGATGCCTTTTTCTTGCCTTCTCTGTGCCTGCTTCTTTATGGCTTTTCTCATACTCCACACTGGTTTGGCACTTCATTCATTGGCATCAGGTGGCAGCAGAGTATCTTTTCAGTCACTTGAAGGTAAATCCAGATACCAGAAGGAAGGAGTAGCTAATGTTTCCCATAGGCTCCTGAAGCCGAAATTCTTGAGGCCCCCAGCGTGGGTGCAGAGACGGGGTAAGCTTAAAGATGTCACAGATTCCCTTGGTCCCTGCAGCTCTCTGATTTGCTCTTGACTCGTGTTCTTTAGGCTCCCAGGCAATTGAGATCATCTCAGAGGGTTAAGCAGTTCTTGTCATCTCCCAAAAGATAGGGAGATGTGACATCCCCGTGCTTATTAACACACCGGGTGTGATTTGTCAATGAATGCCTTGGTTGCAGGTTCTCTGACCCTGGTTGGGGTGCATGCAAGAGGCAACCAAAAACACCAACCTGTTTAGCAGTGTTCACACCATTTCATCTGTGGGCACTTGTGTTGCCTGGCACTCAGTATTCAGAGTCCACGACCAAGACTGTTTCTCAGCTGCCCCTACTTAAATCAGAGACATTTCAGGGTCCAAAGGCCTGATATTGGACTCAGACCTACGAGTGAGTCCCAGTGGATGAAACGTAGAGAAAACAAGAGCAAAGCCCAGCTGGCATGGCTCAGTGGTTGAGCATTGACATATGAACCAGGAGGTCATGGTTCGATTCCCGGTCAGGGTTGCAGCGGCGGGATCCCCAGTAGAGGGGTGTGCAGGAGGCAGCCAATCAGTGATTCTCTATCATCATTGATGTTTCTATCTCTCCCACTCCCTTCCTCTCTGAAATCAATAAAAATATATTTTAAAAAACAAGAGCAGAAACTGTCCCCCAGCCCCCGTCCTGCCATGTCTGAAATGACCCCGATTTAGACCATTTGCAAAGCTTGGGGGAGTAGGTCTCCCAAAGCAGTTTCTTAAACCTTGAGAATCTCCAAGAGAAAACTTGCTGGGGTGGGGAAAGGAATTATTTCTTGCGCCTACCACCCCTCGGCACAGAGAAGTAACACAGGGTTGTGTGTGGGAGGTGGATGGGTTGGTGGTGTGTGGGTGGGAAAAACAGGTTGATCAAGTTCCCTGGTTGGGAAATCATTCATAGAGTTTGTTGGATACAAGCAGTAAAAGTTCACACTACAAATACTGTATTCTCTTCTCAAAGCAAATTGTAGTTCCAAAAGGAGGAGTGTGTCAGGGTAAGCAGACAAAACAATTTTGTATCAGGCTATGTTCCTCCGCCCCTGAAACTAGGCTTCTCTCAGCCTCCCCAGCAGTGACCGGAACAACTGCTTTTCTCAGCTGACCTCACTGAGCCCATCTGAACTCAGCTCCTTGGGGAGGCTGCCTCCTGAGCTCCCCCAGCACCTAGGGAGGGTTCTGCTCCACAGAAAAGGACTCTCTCCCCAAGAGACAGAACCTATTGCCTCCACCACAGCTTCCCTTTTGGCCTTTTTCAAGCTCGGCCCAATTAGGGAAATGGAATGGAGATTGCCCTGCCCTGCGTTCCCTCTCCTCTGCCTCAGTATGTCTTTGTCACGTCAGCTGGTGTCATACAAAGGGCAAGGGAAGCACACACACAGCCAGAACTCTTTTGCTGGTCAGAGATTCCCTGAGTGTCTGTCCTGCCCGAGCCTGTTCAGTGTGTCTGTGTTGTGAAGCTTGGGACTCTGGAGAGAAATGGGGAGGGGGGAGGGGTGTCACCCTAAGAATGCTTATCATTCTCTTGTTGTTGGGATCTGTTCTCGGGGAGGGTGGGGGTTGGGGGAAGCTTGACTTGTGTCTTCCTCAATAAACTCTTCATTTACACAAAATGAAGTATTTGGTGTATGTACTTTGTTCTCAGAACTGATATTCTCGGACAAAACACAGCTGGCCAGGGGAGGGATGGGTGCTGATAACCACACTATTAGAACTTTTCTTTGGCTGCCTCCGGGGATTTAGCTAGACAAATCAAGATTGGCCTGAGGAGAAATCCAGGGGCTCCTGTGAACCAAGCCCATACCACTGTCACTACCACGGGCATCTCGCCTCAAGCAGGGAGTGATCAGAAGGAGCCAATCTGTCTTCCCTGGCAGCTCCTTGCTGGGCTGTAGGCAGATGGTCCCATGGGCAGAAGGAGCACAGCACAGCTCATCAGTTTCCTATTACTCAGGACATTTCACTAATCCCTCCATTTATAAAAGGCTTTCAGACCTGGATCGGACTGCGTGTCCCCAAGGGAATAGAATTAATGCTGCTGGAAAGCAAACTTCCCAAGGAGTTCAGGTCACCTGCATGTGTTACTGGGGGGCATGTGACCCAGGTGGTACCCAGATAGAGGACCCATCCCAGGTTCTGAAATCTCCCACAGTCTGGAGTGGAGGAAAGAGGCAGAGGGATCCAACACTGAGATGCCCTTGGACTAGTCCCTGAACCTCCCCACCAATCCAGTTCCTGTAGGTGAGCACAGTCAATGCTCGGCACTTAGGTGCTCAGAATAAACTGCTTTTATTACTTGGATCCAAGCACCATGAGCGAACTTCCTTTGGCAGCTGGGAGCTTTTTGGCTGACTCTGTATTGATGGGCGGCAGTTAGCCCCGACGGTAATAAGAATAACATTTCTTATTGCAGAAATGTAATAAGGCAGGAGTGGGGTCAGGGTGGTCTTTGTTGAGGTTCAGGGTCAAAGATGAAATGGGATGGGCCTTACTGAGATCTAATTGGGTGCACCAGCGGGGTGCATGTCAGCGGGGGCCCAGAGAATCCTTAGGGCAGAGGCTCTAAACCAGGGGTCCTCAAACTTTTTAAACAGGGGGCCAGTTCACTGTCCCTCAGACCGTTGGAGGGCCAGACTATAGTTTAAAAAAAAAACTAGTCGGCTGCTAAGCAACAGGCAGCGGCGGCAAAAACACCCGGCGGGCCGGATAAATGTTTTCGGCGGGCCGTAGTTTGAGGACCCCTGCTCTAAACTCTTGGATGCACATTACTACATCACCTGAGAGCTTTCATAGATCTGCCAGGCTGGGGAGGGGGCCGGGGGAAACTGCATTTTACGGAAGTCCCCATGCTCTCGGGGCCAGAGACTCTCACGCTGTTGGTCTGCTTCCTCTTCTACAGTGATGCTCAGTGTTTGTGGCAGTTGAAAACGGTAAAAGCACTTTTATGCTCATGATACCTGACCATCCCCTGAATTGAGCATTATGTTCATTTTTCATGAGATGCAGTAGAGTCACGTCTTCCAGCTCCGTGTCCTTACCACTGCACTACAGTGTCCCCCTTATAGGCCCCCTCCTCCCTCTGCACTGAGCCACCAGGCCAACGGCCAACCTTGCTAAGCCCCCAAGATAGTGATATGGCAACTACAAAATACTGAGAGCTCAGGGACGCCGTTTCTGAGGCCAGAGAACAGCTGAGGACTCCCAGGTTTGAGTCGTCCTACTCCCACCTCATGCATTGATGCTTTTTCTGATGGTGCTGGGACCCAGATTTCTATTCTCTGCCACCCTCAGCTCCAGGACCAAGAGCCTGTTTATTTTAATACCTGGTGTGGCACTTGGGGAAGATCACACCTCCCCCGTTGTTACCCATTTCTACCTCCTGAACACTAATCCTAGAAACCCAACCAGCCCCCAGATATGTTGTTAGTAACCAGGATGTTTCTTGAAGTTTCCAAGTTCACTCCAAACTTGCCATCTCAGCTTTTCAATTAGCTTTTGCTCCACCATCCTTAATGCTGCCAGCAAGGGCAAAGCTGATTCAGAGGCTCACGAGACCCAGACAGACGTGGGTCCCAACGCCCCAGGACTGAGACAACTCCACTCACCCTCACCCCCACTACACAGGTGATGGGGGATGATGTTCAAGTCTAGCCTCTGGCTTTCCCTCCCTTGTTTCATTCACTCTCCACTTACGGTCAGAGGTTCCAGGATATATGGCTGAACAGCCTCTGGAAGCTAGTGTAGGGTCCTCGGCTGTGATGGACAAGGCAGAGTAGGCAGGTTTGGGTCTTTGCCTTTTCGGTCCCACTCGGAGTCTGGGCCTCAGACGCTGCAGGTGGACACACACCTGCTCCCTCAGAGCCTGAGCTTGCACCTCAGCTGTCTGGTGTCCTCAGCTGAACCAGAGCCACATGAGGCTTAAGGTCAGACAGAACCGAGGACAGTGCCTCTCAAGCTCTCACCAGGCCTGGCAGATGTGCTCAGTAGTTGAGTGTCAACCCTTGAACCAAGAGGTCACTAGATCGATTCCTGATACCCTCTCAGGGCACATGCCCGGGTTGTAGGCTCAATCCCCAGTAGGGGGTGTGCAGGAGGCAGCCAATGAATGTTTCTATCTCTCTATCCTTCCTTTCTCTAAAATCAATTTTTTAAAAAAAAAAACATTTTAAAGAAAAACTCTCACCAAGCTAATCCTACCGATAGTGAACAGGCCCCTGGATATACATTCTTAGCTCAAAGTGACCCTCAGCAAACTAAAATGACAACTGAATCTTATGTTCAGGCAAATTTTGCATTTTATGTTAATACTGTGTGTGTGTGTGTGTGTGTGTGTAAAATGCTTTAAATGACCTACCACTGGAGGCCAGTGTGAGGCTCCATAATATACCGACTTCTGCACATGGGCCACGAAGTTTCAATCGCACTGTATGTGCGCACCCGCACGTGGTATTTTGTGGAAGAGCCACACTCAAGGGGCCAAAGAGCCGCATGTGGCTCGAGAGCTGCAGTTTGCTGACCACAGTTAACGAGAAGCTTTGGAGAAAACGCCCCAAGGTATGAGTTGTGAGCATTGTGGTTTCTTATTTCTAGTCCACTTGGTCTGAGATAGAACCAGAATGGAGGGTTATGGCCCCGGGGAGTAGGCATAAAGCTTAGGGCCCTCGGGAGAGTAAGAATTAAAGCTTTTCAGTTACACTGGGGGGATAGATAGTGCCTGGAAGGTTTAATCAAGTTAGGCACTAGGTGACCATTGTGATCTCAGGGGCCCAGTAAATCTGCTTCCCACCCCCCACCCCCAGCCCCCCAAAGCGGCTCACCATCCTTCTGGGCCATTCCCAGCTCATCAGTGGCTGCCCAGCTCGGGACTCCCAATCTTTATATTCCACGATTTGCCCTTCGGTGAGACAACTTAGCCTCTCTCCGCCTCGGCTAGCTCATCTGTAACAGGATAAACACTCCACAGAATTGCGAGGTTGACATTGGGAATACAGCCAAGGCTCGGAGCACGTTGTCTGGCACGTAGTAGGTGCTCATAAATGTTAGCTACTGATAATGACGCTGACAACGACTGTTTTAGAATAAATACGTGGGTGGTTCTGCCCTCAAGGCCTGATGTCCCTGAGTCCGGAGAGGAGAGGGAGCAGCTGTTCTTAGTCTTGCAGAGGTCATTCACTGCGCAGCAGAGCCACTGTGCTCTGAGATCTGAGCTCTGTGCTCTGAGCTGGAGTGAAGTACATCGCATGAGGCCTGGCTGCCCCCTGTCCTCCCTATCTTCAGGGTCTTAGGTCTCAGTCACGCAAGCAGAGGCGGAGTGGGTGAAGGTCGGGTCTGAGGATGAAAAAATTCGTCCAGGGTCGTCCCAATGAATGTGTCAGGCTCAGGGACCCAGCGGAATGCCAGCCACTCACCGTCCCCCCCCCTCCCCGCCCCGCCCCGGGGCCTCCTCCCTCCTCCCAGCGCTAGGGGGCGGCCGGGTCGCTCCGGAGGGGAGCAGGGGTTGGAGGGGGCGTAGCCCTTGGGG